>NW_026608647.1:0-59000 GCF_029499605.1 Hyla sarda
TGTGGCCTCCACGTGCCCGTATGACCTCCCTACAATGCCTGGGCATGCTCCTGGTGAGGTGGCGGATGGTCTCCTGAGGGATTTCCTCCCAGACCTGGACTAAAGCATCCGCCAACTCCTGGACAGTCTGTGGTGCAATGTGGTGTTGGTGAATGGGGAAAGACATGATGTCCCAGATGTGCTCAATCTAATTCAGGTCTGGGGAACAGGTGGGCCAGTCCATAGCATCAATGCCCTCCTCTTGCAGGAACTGCTGACACACTCCAGCCACATGAGGTCTAGTATTGTTTTGCATAAGGAGGAACCACACCAGGATATTGTCTCACAAGGTATCATATGGATCTCATATTGGTACCTAATGGCAGTCAGGCTACCTCTGGCAAGCACATGGAGGGCTGAGCGGCCCCCCAAAGAAATGCCACTCCCCACAATTACTGACCCACCGCCAAAGGAAGTTGCAGGCAGCAGAAAGTTCTACACGGCGTCTCCAGACTCTGTCACATGTGCTCAGTTTGAACCTGCTTTAATCTGTGAAGAGCACAGGGTGCCAGTGGTGAATTTTCCAATCTTGGTGTTCTCTGGCAAATGGCAAACGTCCTGCACAGTGTTGGGCTGTAAGTGCAACCCCCACCTGTGGATGTCGGGCCCTCATACCACCCTCATGGAGTCAGTTTCTGACCGTTTGAGTGGACACATGCACATTTGTGGCCTGCTGGAGGCCATTTTGCAGGGCTCTGGCAGTGCTCCTCCTGCTCCTCCTTGCACAAAGGTGGAGGTAGCGGTCCTGCTGCTGGGTTGTTGCCCTCCTATGGTCTCCTCGACGTCTCCTAATGTACTGGCCTGTCTCATGGTAGCGCCTCCATGCTCTGAACACTATGCTGACAGACACAGCAAACCTTCTTGCCACAGCTCGCATTGATATGCCATCCTGGATGAGCTGCACTACCTGAGCCACTTGTGTGGGTTGTAGACTCCGTCTCATGCTACCACTAGAGTGAAAACTCTGCCAACATTCAAAAGTGACCAAAACATCAGCCAGAAACCATAGGAACTGAGAAGTGGTCTGTGGTCACCACCTGCAGATCCACTCCTTTATTGGGGGTTTCTTGCTAATTGCCTATAATTTCCACCTGTTGTCTGTTCCATTTGCACAACAGCATGTGAAATTGATTGTCAATCAGTGTTGCTTCCTGAGTGGACAGTGTGATTTCACAGAAGTGTCATTGACTTGGAGTTACATTGTGTTGTTTAAGTGTTCCCTTTTATTTTTTTTGAGCAGTGTAGTATTTCAATGAATTATTTGGCAGTGAGTACATGCAGTTAAGCTTCATTCATATCACAACTGGGGGAATATGGCAGCTTAGTTTGGCAGGAGAATTTGAAACTGGCTTCTGCCGGACCTGTGACATACCCTATTCTCTTCAATAAGCTGAATGGAGTCAGTTTCTTTAGTCAGGTAATCTGGGGTATGTTACGGTACAGATCCAGCAGTGATATGGCAGCAACCGGTTTTCAAAGTCCTCTGCCGTCTCTTGCTGCTGTATGCCCAAAATGGGCTGTGAATACATGTACCACTTATGGAGCGTATTTCACGCACAAAATCTGCTGCACGTCAAGAAATACGCTGCATTCTTCAATGAACATACACACATTTCTCGCCACTGCCCCATGTGCGCCTCAGTCACGCTGGAGTGGAGCTGCTGCTGGGTAGCCCTGTGTGTATGCTAATCAGAGAATATGCAGCAGACTTTGCACAGCGTGAAATATGCTGCATAAGCGCTACATGGGGCTCTACCTTAGTGTTGCAGTCCAGAGCAGCTTTTACAGTCAGTCCCCCTGACTTGTAGTGCTTAGTAACAATTTAAAGTTAATGGCTTTTATAATTTTATACTTTACTTGTCTGGGGCATGCTTTTTTTTTTTTTTGTGTAAAATCTCAATTTCATGTAGTAAATTTTCTTTGCAGGATAGAAAATGAGATTGGAGATGCCAAGTTGCAGGCACAGACCGAAATGATGCAGGAACTTCAAACAGCAAAAGCATTAGCTCAGTTGGAGCTGATGGAGCAGAAAAAGCTTTATGAGAATCACATCAAACAACTAGAGAAAGAGCTGGTTTGTAAATGCAACAATACTTGGGGTGCTCTTACACAAAGCTGTTTTTTCCTGCAGCTTTAAAGCCAAAACCAGGTGTAAATCATACAGGTGCTGCATTAGTCACTATTTGCATAATCATGGTAAAATATCAATTTTTTTGCCGCAATTTCGGTCATTTGTGGCAAAAAAAAAATGCTTGTGGTAATTAGTTGCGGTACTGCAAATTAGCCATTAAGTATGATTGCAGCCTTATGGATTTAGAAAGAAAACAATAGTAGCATATGTTTATCAAATTCATTATAATCAAAACCTTATTTGGCTTTAACCTCTTCAGTACGCCGGGCGTATGCATACGCCTTGCATCCCGAGCCTTAAGGACGTGGGGCGTATGCATACTCCCGTGGGAATTCCGGTCCCCGCCGCTAGCCGGTTGGGGACCGGACCGGGATGCCTGCTGAAATCATTCAATCGCATGTATGAAGTCAATTCAGACATGCAATTTTCTGCTATTCTGGGCTGATCAGGTCTCTGGTGACCCGATCACCTGGAAAATAGGGATTATCGGAGCTGTCAGTGACAGCCCCAATCATCCTGAGGGCTAGGAGTGAGGTCGCAGTGCTGCGATCTCCTCCTATCCCCTGCCATTGGTCAGAACTGATTCTGACCAATGGCAGCGCAGGACAGTGGGTTGCCATGGCAACCCCCGCTCTGCCCACCCCTGGATGTCATGGGGAACGTGGGGAGAAGATGGAGGCCGGTACCTGGAGGAGAAGATGCCTGGGGACGGTGGGGGGGAATGAAAGTGAAAGTAAAGTCATCTCTACTGTTGCAACCACGAGGAAGGCCAAACTGCAGCCAAAGGCTGTCTGGGCATGCTGGGAGTTGTAGCTTTGCAACATCTGGAGGGTCACAGTTTGGAGACCACTGTTACAGTGGTGCCCAAATGGTAGCCCTCCAGATGTTGCCAAACTACAACTCTCAGCATGCCTGGACTGCCCAGGCATGCTAGGAGTTGTAGTTCTGTAACATCTGTCCCTTCAGATTTAGCAATTTTCATGAAATTTTTGAAAATTGCTGCTCTTCTTTGAAGCCCCCTAATTTAAAAAAAAGCCAAAATATGTCCATTTTATGATGCCAACATAAAGTAGACATATTGCATTTGTGAATAAAAATAAAATTTATTGGGAATATCCATTTTCTTTACAAGTAGAGAGCTTCAAAGTTAGAAAATGCAAAATTTTCAAAATTTTCATGAAATTTTGGGATTTTTCACCAAAAAAGGATGCAAGTAACGCCGAAAATTTACCACCAAAATAAAGTAGAGTGTCACGAAAAAACATTCTCAGAATCAGAATATTCGGTAAAAGCGTTTTTGAGTTATTAATTCGTAAATAGACAGTGGTCAGAATCGCGAAAAAGGGCTCAGTCCTTAAGGTGAAAAAGGGCCTTTTTAAGACAGTTAGCACTTTATTTTTCCAAGGGGAATGGTTTTATTCTCATTTACATAAAAATCAGCAAACATATGGAGGACAAATAGTGTTCTACTAAAGGCCATTTTTGTCACACACACTTCCCTTTCCCATACACGTGTTTTACCTTAGAAGACAGCTGCTGGCAGACACCTATGGTGGCAGCTTATTGCCCTGGAACAAAAGGATAGGAAAGATGAAAATCCACCTGCTCCATCCTTTATTTTCCTGTCCCTTATGAAGGGAGAGGGAGGCCAGTTAGAATGGCACATCTAATATTTATGGCCAGCTTTAGTGGGTCTTGTAAATACAGAGCTTGAGTGGCAAAGCTTGTTGGCACCTATGGGCAGGTGCCTAACCCTAGTTATACTGTTACCTTTAGTGACTCTTCGTTTTTACATTTAAAGGAGAACTGCGGCGTAAATTCAAGTCCCCCTGTGCCCGGGCTGCAAAAACATAAAAAAATAAACACTCACCTTCCTACTTTCCCCATTGCAGAGATATCAGCATCCTGTTCCTCAGGTGCTGCTGGTTCTGGCGGCTTAGACTCGAAACGTCACATGGTAGGTAGAGCATTGCCAGCCACAGCGATGTCCTGCCTAGTGATGGGCTGCTGCCTGGGCTCCTTACATGACAGTGCGCTCAGCCTATCACCAGCCGAGGCAGGACATCACTGCGGCTAGCAATACACTGCCTGCACTGTGACATTGAGTCTAATAAGCCAGAAGCCAGCAGCACAGGAGCAATGGGACGCCGATATACCCGCAACTGGGGAAAGTAAGAAGGGGAGTTAAAGTTTGTTTTTGCAGCCCAGGCACAGGGGGACTTAAAAAATGTTCGCCACAGTTCTCCTTTAAAAATAAGAATTGAGATGACTTTTATGGGGGCGGGCAAAGGGCCTCATGTATTAAAACGTGGTTAGGAAACCTTCCCATCTTAAGTGTGCCCTCTGGTACGTACGTATTGTATGCATAAGCATTGACAGTTCCAAAGCACATACAGACATGGGCCCCAGTAAGTTCAATGGGCCTGAACAAAGTAGTCTATGAAGTTGGTATGGGTCCTGTCCAAAACATGTGTTTTGTCACTGACTTAAAAACAGGGTATGCTGCGAGTCAGTGTATAAACACTGTATAATGAAATTACCTAAATCTTATCATTAGCAGACTGTTTTGGCTGTTAAAGTAAAAAAAAGCCTGTATCTTTCTTTGCTCTTATACAATCGGATCCCTTTTGGACCTTCTGCCAATATAAACGTGCCACAGAAGGCATCGTTGTGATGTGAGCATGGTCTTAAACTAAGTAATCAAACCTGGATTACTTTTGTGGACAGGAAGGACAATCTTTCTTTAAATATACAAAGGCCCTGTGTGTAGCTGGTGCCTTGGTCTCCATTGGAATTTACAGGCACATTTTTAGTTCATCATAGATAGTTTGATTATACTAACAAAGCAGTTGTCACTTGGGATCACTATCTACAATATGTTATGGGACAGGAAGAAGAACAGACTCGGAGAAATAGCTTCAAGAGAAACCAGAAGGATGATGCATTTTGCTCAAGGTCTAATCTCCCTCCATCGAGGTCATACACCCAGGTAATGTTTCAGAAGAGTGCAATTACACCTCCGATGAGATTAAATTGGCTTAGAATTGTCTTTTTGTTCAGATGGGTGTAAAGCAGAACACATTCATAAAGGCCTTAGAAGAGGAGAAAGACACTATCACTAAACAGGTGGAAAAAATACAGTACAGAGTAAAAAGTAGATCATCTGAAAGTAAGTAAATATAATATTTAGTGTTTTTTTTTTTTTTTTTGCAACATTGGTGATTTGGTCCTTGGCAACTGCTTATTATAGAGTTTATGTACAAACCTGCATTTTTATATTCAAAATGCTTACCATTGCAATAGTAAACTCATAGGGTATGTTCGGAAGTCTGGATCTTCTGTGGGATTTCTGAAGCGGAAAATCTGCAGCAGGTTACAATGACTTGAATGTGGTCTACTGCGGAAAATCCTGCCGCTGTTTTAACCTGCAAAAAAAACTCCGAGAAGAACTGAACATGTGAACATGGGTCGATTGCTTTAATCCCCGCAGTTTGGTTAGGAGACCCTTCTAACAAAACAACTTTGTGTAAAGTAGATAAAAATCCAGATTTTTTTTTTTTAAAAAGTGTCCGCTTACTCAAACTCCAACGCAGGGCTGTAGCTCCGTATCAATGGAAGAGAATGAAAGTAAGCGGTAAAATGTAGTCTTCACTTTATTGTAGAAACTGATAAAGCATCGTGGAACAGGACATCATAAGTAAAAAGCCAAGGTAACCGCACTGGACGTCAATCAGGCATGACTCGTTTCAGGTCATGTGACCCTTTCTCAAATGCATATAACAGGTAGGAGGAGTTGGTTAATGTGAGTTGGAACACAGGTGAGACAATCAGGGGTGGGAAAAACCACATCCCCATGATCATGTGGTTTTTCCCACCCCTTATTCTCACCTGTGTTCCACCTCGTATAAACCAACCCCTCCTACCTGTGATCATGCATATAAAAGTGGCCTCATATAGGATGGGACCCTAACATTCACTCACCTCAGGCTGGGCGACATGCTGGATTGCTGGATCCACTAACAACCTAAAACCACCTCCTGTGAAATAGGGGAGGGGATGCACGGCTACAGAGGGAGCCACTCCCCCCCCCCCCCCCCCCCCCATATTGCACAGCAAAAACAAAATGAAACAAAAATCTAGCCAGCACCTAGCCCAATACACAGGTGTACGCTGCTGTGGCAAGTATGAGACATGTAAAAAAGAAAAATGGCAGCAGCACACTTGGTCAACAAAATGGAGGCTCTTAGCGCACTTTTTGATCAAAACGTGTCCCCCATCCACCACGTGGAGGTGGCCTCATATAGGATGGGACCCTAACATTCACTCACCTCAGGCTGGGCGACATGCTGGATCCACTAACAACCTTAAACCACCTCCTGTGAAATAGGGGAGGGGATGCACGGCTACAGAGGGAGCCACTCCCCCCCCCCCCCCCCCATATTGCACAGCAAAAACAAAATGAAACAAAAATGTAGCCAGCACCTAGCCCAATACACGGGTGCACGCTGCTGTGGCAAGTACAAGACTTGTAAAAAAAAAAAAGTGACCAAGTGTGCTGCTGCTATTTTCTTTTTTTTTTTTTACATGTCTTGTACTTGCCACAGCAGCATGCACCCGTATATTGGGTAGGTGCTGGCTAAAAATGTTTCATTTTGTTTTTTCTATATAAAAGTGTCACATGACCTGAAGCGCATCATGCCTGCTTGATGTCCAGTGCTGTTACCTTGGCTTTTTACTTATGATTTCCTGTTTCACGTTTTTATTATCATTTTCCCCAATAAAGTGAAGACCTTTTTACCAATGGCTTTCGTTGTTCCCTTCCATAGATAAAAATCAACAAAGTTTAAATTCTCAAAACATCCAATCAATTGGGCATTTTGTAGTACTGAACATCCCTAAAAAAATACTTTTCTTTCAACTTTTTGTAATGCTATATTTTCTTTCAGAACAGGAACAGTGGACCGCTCTGCAACTTTCTATTAGTCTTCAAGAAGCAAACACAATAAGCAAAAGCCTGACTAAACAGACGGTCTTTTCTAGGTAAAGTATGTAAGGATATGTTCCAACTAGATATTTTTTTTTCTGATTAGAGCCAGATACTGAAAATATATATACAGTGGTCCCTCAACATACGAGTGTAATTCGTTCCAAACGAGTCATCGTTTGTCGAATCCATCGTATGTTGAGGGATTCGTGCAATGTAAAGTATAGGAAGCTGTACTCAATAGGGAAACGTTCCTGCGTTGGGCCATCCTTTTTAGGGCGAGTAACACTTGCCAAGAAGGGAATTAATAATATGAGAGTAGGGCCTAACAGAGGAAGTTTTTACCCCCACCGGTTACAATGGACCATACGTTGTTCCCTTCCACCTTTTTAGAGGTCTTTGCATCACAGCAATATTTGGTGGTGTAGGTGGCACATGGTGTTTTTTTTGCACACCTTTCCTTTGTTTGATTAAAAAAATATATATTTTATCGTAAGCATATTATTAAAAGTTAGAGCGTACCCATCAGATCCAACAAAAACATTTTTTAAATATATCACTCAGTACCTAATCCTGACTAAGTACATCTAATTTTTATGTGTCTAGCACCTTTATTTTTTTTTTTATTACACTTTCCTTTTAGCTCACTAGTCTGAATTACTCTCAAAGGGAGGGGGCATGGCCTCACTGTGCAGGTCTCCACCCCCTCCCTCAGTATGCTGTCTGCTCACATCTCCCCTAGCATTAGCAAAACTACAACTCCCAGCTTGTCCTCACTGACAGTAGCGGGACACAAGCTGACAGTGGGAGGATTTTTCCTCCAACTCTGAGCCCTGCGCTCACAGCTGTCAATCAAGGAAGTGTGTCCATGACTCATGGACACAGCAGGAATAGTATGTGTCCAAGCAGGCAGGGAGGCAGTTGTTTGACTGGCTTTTTCAGTATGAAATACTGAAAATGATCTAATGAAAGCAATTGCAAAACCTATTGCTTTTGCATGCTTTACAGCATATAAAAAGGTTTTTGTATCTGACAGTGCCCATTTAAGTTTTACGTAATGCATATCCTCAATACTTACTTGTGGTCTGATGCGGAGGAATTTCTGTAACTGGGGAACAGCACCTTAAATATGTTTAGCACTTTCCATATTTGTGAAGTGTTGGTGTGGCACCATGATCAATCTACTCCGGTGCATCAGGCATTGGTGGGTGGAAATTCTGGCTGATCCATGCCTGATTCATCTTCACAAAGGTCAGTCTCTTCACATTTTTCATGGCCAGATGAGTTCTCCTTGGGGTTACTATGGCCCCCTCCGCACTAAACAGCCGCTCTGATGACACACTACTGGCCGGGCAGAACAGCTTTTCCAGGGCAAACTCTGCTAGTTGGGGCCACAAATCAAGTTTGGCTGCCCAGAAGTTTAGCGGATCTTTAAGGTGTGTTGACATGCTCATGTCAAGGTATGCCACCACCTGCTGGTTCAGGTCCTGCTCCAGATCTACCTGCTGCTGATGAGTTGCTTCACAATGCGGGTGAAGAAAGCTACTCATCAGTGACTGTAGACTCAGGCTGCTGCTGATGGGGTTGGTACTGCTCCTGCCACCCCCCCCCCAGCAGCCATGGCAGTGGACGTTGGGTGCAGAGAGCCCCCAGAGAGGATGGACTGTGGCGCAGATAGGCATCAGCCAACTGACTACGTAGGATGTCTCTGTAGTAGGTCAGTTTGTTCTCCCTCTCAGTGGGTGTTTAAAAAAATAAAATAAAAAAGCCCCCATTTTGTGCCGGTAGTGGGGGTCCAATAAGGTGGAGAGCCAGAAGTCATCCCGCTGCTGAATGGTGACAATTCGTCTGTCACTACGCAAACAAGTGAACATGCATTGTGCCACTTGCGCAAAGGACTCGGAGGGACTCCCTGTCTTCATCTCCACTGCGTACTGCCATGGTTTGTCTGGCAGTATATAACGGAAAAAAGTGGAGGTGGCATCGGGTGTGGTGTAGGTCTCTAGCCGGTGTAGGTAGGTACCCGGGTGGGGGGTAGCGTATCCCTTGCCGGTGATGGTAGCTTGGTATGCAGGCCTGCAGCGTGAGGATGGAGCCCAGGGGTGGGTCCGTATGTAGAATGCAGAAATGTAGAAAAAAGCTGCAGTGGCGCTCCCAAGGAAGTAACCCAAAGTTGTGGGTATTGGTATAAAGTAAATTAAAATTATTTTTACAGCATAAAAAAATCTAAGAAAATAAATTAAATAAAGCAAGACTCGTTTCGGGAGTCACAGCTCCCTTTATGAATTGCAGGTAGTTGCTGTATGGCAAGGTGACAGGTATGAGAGTTTAAATACAGGAAAAAATGGCGCCAAAACCAGGTGAGTTGGTGACGTCGTATGGGTTGGATGCTGGGCCCAGGTATGGACTGGGCAATGGAGACCTACATAGTAAAACATTTTCAATAAAATCGCATGAAAAAATGCATAGGTATAGTCTTTTACAGGAGTATTTAGGTGTTGAAACCTAACCGCGAGAAATTTCCGTAGTGGCGACCAATCAGAGAACTGCCGGTGTCTGTGGGACCAATCGAGAGGCAGTGGGCGGAGGCGGTCATCGCTGTACTGGGTTGCTGCGGCAGGTACTGAATGGAGACGAGCCTCTTGAAGCTGATTGGTCGCTCGCTGTGAGATGGTATTAAGGTGACCAATCAGGAAGGTGCCGTACATGACTGTGTACAGTTACGCTGTCATAGGGGAAAGTTCGTGTGGGGATGTCATCCAAACATGGGCATGGGGATACTGGGCTAGATTCTGATTGGCTGTCCGTAATATCGAGTGAGACAATCAGAGGGGGGACGTATAAGTCCGGGTATCAAGTCTCTGCCGCTGGTGGCGGTAAAATGTCTTTAAAAAAAATGTCAGCCAATCGCTGCTGTGCTGGTTCGGGCCAGCGATTGGCTGATATTTTTTAAATGCCGAACCAACGGCCTGAGGACCAACTGCCTGAGAGCGTTGAGGCAGAAGCGGCGTGACCTGTCTAAGTTGCTGTTGTGGCTGTGCTGTTGTGGCATGTATTGTCCTTGACCCTAGTTACAGCTCCACATGTCGGCGCTGCTGTGCACTTTGGTACACACAGACAGGCTCAAGGACTGGCCCTCCTTCTGTTCCACAAAATTGTGCCGGGCTGGTACTTCCTCCTTCGCAAAGAAATGACTGCTTGGGACTCTTCACCTCGGCACAAATCTGCCTACTCTGAAATGTGCAGAGTCAACCACTTGAATGGAGAGGGACTGCAGCACCAGCAACTTCTACAGGAGCACATTCAGCTTCTGCGCCGTTGGATAAGTGGATGCATACTGTTGTCTCTTGGACATGGCTTCGCCGATGGATTGCTGGCAGAATGACTGGCTCGAAGTTGGAGGAGCAGGAGCATCTGGAGCGACAGAAGATGGGTATGACACACAGCTCCCTTTGGCTGAGGTGGTGGAGCCTTGGCTGGCTGAAAAAGGGAGCGGCGTTCCACTGGGGGATGCAGCAGGCTGGACCACCACATTGGAGCCATGGTTCTTCCAGGCAGCTTTATGGTGGCGCAGCTTATGTTGACGCAGGGTCGTGGTGCCAACATTAGGACTCCAGATGCTTAGAGAAAAACTGCCACACTGCCGAATAGCTGATTTTTCCACCAATAGTCCGCACTAATTGACTGCTACTGCCGCCGACTCCAGGAACCCCTGTTTCACTACCTCCCGGGAAGGTAGGCTGCCGCAAAGCAGATGATCTCCAGACTTTCCTCTTCTGCCACCATGCTGACTGCCAACCATGCAACCACCTTACTGGCTCAGCTGCTGCATCACTGGCAACCTGCAACTCTCATCACCTGATGCTGAAGCCCCTTCTGCACCCTTCTCCCAAAAGCAATCAGCTTAATCATAGTTATGTCTGCATGTCACTGATGTCCTCCTCAAGTGTCTGCTTCAGGTACCTGTATGCTCGCAGCACCACTTCCCATGCCACTCTCCCACTCTCCTCATCACTACTTGCCCACCTAGCGGAGGAAGCGGCAGATGTCTCCTCCACTTCTTGGCTGGGCAGTAGCTGCTGATTATCCTCTAGATCTTCCTCACTAAATAGTGGAGCTGAACCCACAGCATAAGATACTTCTGTGGGGGGAGGGAACAGCATAGGACAAAGGCAATGGGAGGACAGGGACTGCTCCCGGGCCATACCAACTGAGGGTTGTGTCTGAGGAACCTAACTACTGTTGACTGGGGGTATCAGATGTCACTTGTGATGAAGTGGATGACAGTGTTAACCAATTGATGCCAGCAGATGGGTTGCTGGTGGAGACACGACCGCTAGGTGATACGGGAGCTCAAGTCTCTCGCTGCGACTCCTGCTGCCACTCGCCCCTAGTCTGCTGCGACCTCTGCCTGATCAATTTAGGCGTCTTCCACTCCTATGTGGATGTCCTGGCACTACTCTGCCTGACATACTTAGTGCGTATATGAGGGGAGTACAATACGCTCCACTACGCATAAAACAGTATTTGTGTAAAACACCAGCAGGTGTGTACTTTTGGCTGGCCTTTCACAGTATCTAGGCCCTTGAGACTTTAACAGCAACAAAATAGTACACCACTTAGGTGTACATATGTGATATGCACTTATGAGGGAGGGGAGGACAATGCGCTACAGTACGCTTAAAGTATTTGTGCACAACACCAGCAGTACACACCAGTGCTGCAGCACAAAGTCGCTGTGTACTACACTTAAAACTGCGCACTCTGGGGGACATGTATCATTTCCAGTGTATAATAGAAGTTTTTTACCCCTCTGCCTGTTGTCTAAATTTGGTGCAGCTGCGTTAAATTTATCATTCTTGTGCAGCTACTTTCTTGAATTGCGTTTAAATTTAGAATTCTCCTCAGAGCATAAATTTACACCGCAGCTCTATTTAGTAGGAGCTTTGTCTGCAGCGTATCTGCACCTAAACAGTAATTGTGTCCTCGTTATTAGTTTTAGAATTTTTTTTCCTTCATTATGTAGAGTTTTAATCTCACAATAATACCACTTTTTGCACCCAATTATAACACATCAATTATACCAATGTCCTTCCTCATTTAACATCTGTGACACCCCTGTGCAAATCACCTCAAATGTACATGGTGCACTCTACCTTCTGGGCCTTGTTGTGCGCCTGCAGAGCACTTTGCGCCCACATATGTGGTATCTCCGTACTCTGGCTAAATTGTGTCCCAAAAAATGGGGATCTTTTTTTCCCATTTACCTCTTGTGAAAATGTAAAGTATGCGGCAACACCTGCATGTCAGTGTAAATAATTTTATTTTTATACACTAACATACTGGTGTAGACTCCAACTGTTCCTTTTCATAATGGGTAAAAGGAGAAAAAGCCCCCCAAAATCTGTAAGGCAATTTCTCCCGAGTACGGCGATACCCCATATGTGACCCTAAAATGTTGCCTTGAAATACGACAGGGCTCCAAAGTGAGAGCGCCATGCGCATTTGAGGCCTAAATTAGGGTTTTGCATAGGGGTGGACATAGGGGTATTCTATGCCAGTGTTTCCCAAACAGGGTGCCTCCAGCTGTTGCAAAACTCCCAACATGCCTGGACAGTCAGTGGCTGTCCGGCAATACTGGGAGTTGTTGTTTTGCAACAGCTGGAGGCTCCATTTTGGAAACAGTGCCGTACCAGATGTTATTCACATTTATTGGGGAGGGGAGGGGGGCTGTGTAGCGGTATGTGTATATATAGTGTTTTTTACTTATTTTATTTAAGTGTAGTGTAGGGTAGTGTTTTTAGGGTACAGTCACACGGGCGGTAGCTGACAGCGAGTTTGCTGCATCTCAATCTTGCAGCACTCCCTGTAAACCTCCGCCCATATGAGTGTACCCTGTCCATTCACATTGGGGGGAGGGGGGGAAACATCCAGCTGTTGCAAAACTACAACTCCGAGCATGCCCTTTGGCTGTCCGTGCATGCTGGGAGTTGTAGTTTTGCAACAGCTGGAGGCACACTGGTTGCGAAACACGGAAACAGACTTAGTGTTTCGCAACCAGTGTGCCTTCAGCTGTTGCAAAAACTTCAAATCTCAGCATGCAGTGACAGCAGAAGGACATGCTGGAACTTGTAGTTATGCAACAGCTAGAGGCATACTGCTACAACTCCCAGCATGCCCTTTGGCAGTCCGTGCCTGCTGAGGGTTGTAGTTATGCAACAGCTGAAGGCACACTGGTTGCAAAACACTTGAAAGTTTTTTACTTAACTTAGTGTTTCCAAACCAGTGTGCCTCCAGCTGTTGCACAACTTCAATTGTTCGTTTCCTAACTCTTTTTCCCAACCCGTGTGCCTCCAGCTGTGCGTTATAGTTTGGAGGCACAGCTGGAGGCACACGGGTTGGGAAAAAGAGTTAGGAAACGAACAATGTTTCCCAACTAGTGTGCCTCCGGCTGTTGCAAAACTATAATTCCCAGCATGGGCAGACATGCTGGAAGTTGTATTTCGGCAATATCTGAAGGGTCAGAAGTTGACGAACTACAACTCCCAGCATGCTTGGGCAGTCTGGGCATGCTGGGAGTTGTAGTTTTGCAACAGCTGAAGGTCCACAGTTTGTAGACCACTGTATAATGGTCTCCAATCTGTGGTCTTACAGATGTTACAGAACTACAACTCCCAGCATGCCTCGACAGAGTGGGCATGCTGAAATTTGTAATTTTGGAACATCTGGAAGAGCACAGATTGGAGACCATTATACAGTGGTCTCCAAACTGTGGCCCTCCAGATGTTGCAAAACTACAACTCCCAGCATGCCCAGAAAGCCAAAGGCTGTCTGGGCATGCTGGGAATGGCAGTTTTGAAACTCCCAGAGGCAGCAGTGAGATCGCTTTACGGCGATCTCACTGCTGCCAATGAAGATGCCGCCCTGCTGCAAACTCACCGCCGGGAAGCACCACCCCCGGGACCGCCTGGAGGACGCCGCTCGCACCGGGACTGCTCATGACACCGCATGGCCGGGTAAGTGACGCTGGGATACGGGTAAGGGACACTTAGCAGAGCGGTGTGTGTCCCGATCCCCGTGATCCGGACTCGCACACCGTGCTGCTAAGTATTCTCATAGCGAAACGCTGCTATCAGCTAGTCAGATTTGACTAGCTGATAGCAGCGATCGCTGGAGGGGGGGGTGATAGCCACCATCTTACCGGGCGCTGGGGAAAAGTATAACGGAAAGCAGTAAATTGTAAAAATAAAAGGAGAATGATCTACAGGGTTAAGTGGATTACAAAGCTATTTTAATGTGACGGAGCTTGTTCAATGATAAGTAAGATATCAAACATTTCCTATGTAAATGTATTAAATTGTTGGATCATAAAATAACAAAACCAATATACAAGTGATCTAATAAATAAATGAACTGTAAACAAATATTCTATATGCAAATTATTTTAAAAGTGCTTTGGAATAACCAAGGAGTAAAAAGCAATATAAAGCAAACCAAATGAGGAATTGAGATAGGAAAGTTATAACATTCTGGTGGTTCCTTAGTAGAACTTTCCTTCAGAAAGCTACGTGCAGTTAAAGTTGGCTTATATTTATGGGGAAAAAGAAGCACTTGCGTCAAAATTTTTAGTGCAAAGGAAAAGAACGCAGGTAATAATAAATCCATGTGTACTATAGATGTCACTCCAAGGTACCCTGATTCAGCCACATCTGGAGGACATGCTCTACCAAAACGTGCGCAAAAAAATGCGCAAAAAAAAAGGGCTTGCGCAAAATTTTGCGCAAAAAAATACACACAAAACAGGGGTAAAATCTTTGATACAGGTCTCCCTCTGTCTCTCAATCTCACTCCCTTCCCTATCAGTGCTTCTAGGCAGGATTTGGGCTTGAGGTGAATCACTGCTGCTCTGTGCAACCCACTGCTCTCTGTCCCTCTCTGTAATAGAACACTGATGTGACTCTGAGTTGAAATGCTGCTGGAAAAAATGCTTTTCTGTGCAACGCACAGCGTTGTCTGTCCCTCTGTGTCTCTCTCCAATAAAAGGCTGAAATGACTGGCCGCAAGATGGCTGCCGATTTATATAGGGCTGTGACATCACAGGGGTGGCTGGCTGCTGATTAGACTGCATTTGATTCAGGGTCATCCCACCTACCCTTGTTCCTGCCTTCCTAGGATTCCTTGCCCCATGTCCTCACATGTGGATCCGCCATTTTAGATGTCCTGGAGCCTGGACCGCACTATATGGAGTTTAATGAAGCGACTTGCACGATTAAAATCCAATTTTTCCTGAAATTCTTAACTAACTCGGATTCATCAGATTCGATTCACTCATCCCTAATCTCAATATTTTTTTTTTTTCTCAGGTATGACCTACCAGCTCTGAATGGAGAAGAAAAGGCTGTGTATATAAAAGTTTCCAATACCAATTTGGGTATTTCTACTATGTGGAGCCTAGAAAAGTTTGAAGAGAAGCTGGAAGGCATGAGAGAGTTGTACAATGTAAGTTTGCCGCTTGGTAACATAGATATATAAATATCTATATCTAGTATAACTTCATTTTTATGACATACGTGCTTTGTAAAAGGATACCTTTCTTTGTGCAGGGGCTCTTAGACAGTAGTGGAGATGACCTTTTTTATGACCCTGCTGATACTTGGGAAGGAGAAATTAAACAACCATCTCCAAAAAGGCAAGTATAGTTTTCTGATCACATATGCTATCGATCTTACACCCCTTACACCCATTTTTTTTCTCCTCTTACTCTGTATCAAAAAACGTTGCCCTTGGCTTCTTAATGCTCCCCTTGCCACCCATTCCTCATTGTACAAGCACATCAAGCAGTAGCAAGAGAGGAGTTTTGTTTTGGTGGGGCCAGATTATGCTGCAATTGTGTGTATAGAAGGTATCCATGCTTTAATGGGTTTCCACATATGTTGCTTTGTCTTCCATTAAGTCTCACAGAAAATAACCATGAAATAT
Organism: Hyla sarda; assembly: GCF_029499605.1. Classification (NCBI taxonomy): domain Eukaryota; kingdom Metazoa; phylum Chordata; class Amphibia; order Anura; family Hylidae; genus Hyla; species Hyla sarda. The sequence goes on from NW_026608647.1 coordinate 16,134, forward strand.
TTTGACAGCAGGGTGACACTTGTTTACTGTTAACAAGCTGAAGGGTGGTACTTCTTACTTGCCATCATAGCGGCATAACTGAACCACCTAGAAAGGAATACCCAATCCTGATGCAGGGCTCTACATCCCGGTCATCTACACGTATATGGGTATGACATCAGGTTTGTCGGTAATACAAGGGGTGATCATATATTTTGATTTTATTTTTCACAAATACAGCATGCTTTTCAACCAGCTAGTGGAATTTTTTTCATATACTTTAATTTTATGTCATAACTAATAACATAATGGGAATGTGGTGTCCATTTTAGGACATCGTCAGGCAAAATGGCGTCCTGCCTCACACCAATCTCCGCCAGGCATCAGCCTCAACTCCCTCATCCGAAACTCCATCATCCCGCAGACGAAAAACCTTCCTGCCATGTTGCAGAGCAGCGTCAGTGTCTTCTCTCCTATACAGACTCTGTAGGACATGTAGTGTCTGTATTACACGTGAAAGTTTCCCAGTTTCGACTCTGCTTTACATGCTGTGCAGAGTTGGCTCTGCTTTGCAGCAGAAAGCTTCATCTGAGGGATAACTGTGTTTTGGACGGGGGATTTCGGAACAGGGAGGAGGGAGTTGTGGCTCAAGGATAACGGGAGGAGGTGGGACTTCGTTTCACCTGAAGGGGGACAGAGTTACGGCTGACGATTGACTATGTCCTAAATTGGATGCCGTATGGGAAAGATAACACAAAAATAATGAAAAACTATAGAAACACACATCAGTGCATGCTTTTGGAAAAATATCACAAAAACTGCAAAAAAAAAGCTGTAAGCACAAAAAATTCTGACTATTTTTTGAGGCCTTTAAAACTTGCAGGGTAGGCACAAAACCTGCTTTAGAGAACAAACTGTTAAGGTGTTTAAATGTATGTTGGCAAACTTTTGATCTAAATCAGGGTTTGTATAAGTTGGTATCTTGATGTCATTTGGCTACAATTAGATCTGGATCTGCAATGAAAAGCAATTGTATGAAGTGACTCTTACTCTAATTTAGTAGGTTTAATACCCCGCTCTTGTCTGCAGGTGGCAATGTTGTCATTTAGTTGTCAACTACAGCCAGTTGGTTTGTTTGGTCCGAAAAGCTCTATGTACAAAGATACGTAAGCAGGAAATAGTCACAACGACTTAATTTGAAAACTTATTGACAGATAAGAAGGCAAAAAAGAGGCCTAAAAATAAATCCTTACTGAAGATGTTTATTCAAGAACATAAGTCTTTAAATAGTTTATATTTTAAGAAAGACCAAAAAATGTTAACAGTCCTGCTAGGTTGAGGTTAAGAGAGGTCAGGAAAAAAAAGAGAAAATGTCCAATAAATGAGTTTATTATACACTTAAAGTACAATATAATGTCTTCTGCAGGGCCCTTGCATCAGACATAAGTTAAATTATTAATTGTATGGGATATTCCTTCCCATTGGCATAAGGTCTCACTAGAAGAGCTGGAGATGTCAATTTAAAGTCCTTCCACCATATGTAGTAACAGGATGATGTCTTTTCACTATAATGTTTGATTACTCGCGATGTGGCAGTGTTATTGCAATGCAATGGGTCGATCAGCGCCTTGCCGTATTACAGACAGGAGATTATAGTCAGTGGGTGTCGGCAGGTGCGCTCAGCAGTGCTGTAGTCCCCATAATTTAGTCCCACTGTACCCTGAAGGCTCAGGGCTACGTGCAATGATGATCTTGAGTGCGATGGGGATCGGATGCAAGTGTCGGGCAGGTGCGCTATGCAGTACTGGAGTCCTCCTATGGCGGTCCCACTTTTATCATGGTGGCACAGGGATATTGTGACAATAGTCCCAGGTGGGGTAGGAGTTTGGCACCAGGTGCCTCTTACTAGTATTGCCGATATAGAGTAAGACTCCTAAGGGTAAGCTTCTATGTTTGCTGGCCAATGGAGTAGAAGATGCTTTGTGGAGCGCACGCTCCGCTTCTTTCACGGTGGGGATTGAAGTGGTGTATATCCTCCTGATTATGCTAGAGATGAAATGCAAAAAAATTTAATATATATACTGGGCTAGACTCGTTTCGGGGAGCCATATCCCCCTTTTCAATAGCTGATGGTGTTAGGTGTATCACTACAGCTAACACCATCAGCTATTGAAAAAGGGAACCTGGCTCCCCGAAAGCGTCCAGCCCAGTTTATACATAGTTGCATTTCATCTCTGGCATAATCAGGAGGATATACACCACTTCAATCCCCACCACGAAAGAAGTGCAGTGTGCGCTCCACAAAGCATCTTCTACTCCGCTGTCCAGCCAACATAGAAGCTTACCCCGAGGAGACTTACTCGATACTGGCAATACTGGTAAGAGGCACCTGGTGCCAAACTCCTACCCCATCTGGAACTATTGTCACAATATCCCTGTGCCACCATGTTAAGTGGGACCGCAACAGAGGGACTCCAGTGCTGCATAGCGCACCTGCCCGGCATTTACATCTGATCCCCATCCCACTCAAGATCATCATTGCACGCAGCCCTGCGCCATCAGGGTACAGTGGGACTAAATTAGGGGGACAACAGCGCTGCTGAGCGCACCTGCCAGCACCCACTGATTTTAATCTCCTGTCTGTAATACGGCACGGCGCTGACCGACCCATTGCATTGCAATAACGCTGCCACATCGCGAGTAATCAAACATTATAGTGAAAAGACATCATCCTGTTACTACATATGGTGGAAGGACTTTAAATTCACATCTCCAGCCCTTCTAGTGAGACCTTATGCCAATAGGAAGTAATCTCCTGTACAATTTTTAATTTACCTTTTAGTAATACTTTTTAGTAATATTTCATTTACTATCCTATGTTTGATGCAAGGGCAATGCAGAAGATATTATATTGTAAGTGTATAATAAACTTAAATTTATTGGACATATTTTCTAATTACAAATGTTTCTTCCTGATCTTCTCTCTTAACCTCACCCTAGCAGGACTGTAACAGTTTTTTGTTTTTTCTTGATGTTTTTGACACATGTATATAACAGTATCCTCGGTTTGGGTTTTGTTTTATGTAGAGCTCCCAACCAACATTTTTTTTTGTCTAGGTTATATTTTAATTTTAGAAGCAAAGATATTTTTTTTTATTCTTCACTTTAGTGTTTTGTGTGCTATGGCTTACTGATACTGCACAATACGCCTGTCACAGAAAGCCATTTACAAGTGATTTGGGTAGTACATAGAGGGCACAGTGAGGATGGTCTGTGAAGGTGAGATTAGAGCTTCAGTGGCCTCGGACCAGCTGCCAGGAGGGAAAAAACCCTCTAATTCACTTATGTATCAGTAAAAGTCCAGGAATGTTTCACCCACCACCCAACACCTAAAATTTATAACTGCAGCAAAAATTTTTATTGTGCTGACCCAATTAATTCTCATTGACTTTGTCCCCAGTCAGAACAACATATATTACTGTAATATGTAAGAGTAGCCGCACATTTGAAAACTTTAAAAACGTTATACTACATGTGCCCCCTGAAATTCATTATAATATGCACTGTGCTCTTTACAATCTGTTATAAATACACTTGCATAACTTTTTGCATCAACAGTGATGTATATCACTGGCACAAAGCTGCAATATCCAAGAAAAAAAAATGTAACGGGGGTGGTGCTGTAAGTGCTGTTAAAGGGGAACTCCGGTGGGGAAATTTTTTTTTTTCAAATGAACTGGTGCAAGAAAGTTAAACAGATTTGTAAATAACTTCTATTAAAAAATCTTAATCCTTCTAGTACTTATCAGCTGCTGTATGCTGCAGATATACTACATAGAAATTTGAGAAGTTCTTTTGTGCTCTCTAGTGACACCTCTGTCCGTGTCAGGAACTCTCTAGAGCAGGAGAGGTTTTCTATGGGGATATGAATCTAATCTGGACAGTTCCTGACTCTGACAGGGGTGTCAACATAGAGCACTGTTGTCAGACGGAAAATAACTTCACAAATTTCTGTTTTATACAGCAGCTAATAAGTACTGTAAGGATTAAGAATTTATTTAATAGAAGTAATTGTGGGGGGGACACCAATAAAAATGCAAATTTTGTCGCATGGCTTTTTTGGCCAAAAAACACTGCGGCCAGATGTTAGCTGTAAATCATTGATGAGAAATCGCTAAATTTCCTTGGCGGTTTTGCAAAGCATGAGCCTATGGCTTTTTTCCCCTGAAATCATGGCTTTTTTCTCACAACAACATGTGGGTTTTTAACTTTGGCATTTTTGCAGGCTGTTTTTATTCTTTTTTGGACTTTAGCAATCCAAAAAGTGGAGATACCTTTTTTTTAATATAATTTAAAAAGTATACAGTAGTGATGGAAAAAATTGTATTGAACAAAATTTATCTTTAAAAATGTATAAAAATTTTGTTCAAATAAACAGGAATCAATTTATGTGGGTGGGCAGGGAACTAAAAATGTAGCTGACAATTTTAAAAATGTAGTGTTTTTTTTTTTCCACTTTTTTTTAGGTAGTACTACTACTCCCAGCATGACACACTGTTCATGATGGGAGTAGTAGTACCTGTACTAATTGACAGATCACCTGTGTCACTTCTATATTTTAATTTTGGTACCCAACAAATTTTGAAAAAAAAAAAAACGCCAAAGGGACCAAAAATGCAATTTCCACTCAAATGCAAAAACACCAGAAAAAAGTCACACAAAAAAAATGCAGGAAAAAAATACAGTGGAAACTTAGCCTCAGGCACCAGTTGATTTGAAAAAGGAGATTTTTCTGCTTACTGTAAAATCTCTTTCTCGAAGGATCCATTGGGGGACCCAGACCATGGGTGTATGCTGCAGTCAGTAGGAGGCTTGACACTATGGCAACAAGAAAAGTCTGCTCCTCCCAGCAGGATATACCCGCCTCCAGGCCACTGAGCTAATCAGTTTTAGTCCCAGAGCAATAGGAGAAGACAGACAGGTCAAGAGAAAACCACAAACTGTCCGAGCAAACAGAAGAAAAGGCAACTGAACACACGTTCAGACGGATAACTGAAATAGGAACACCAGAAAAAACGGTGGGAGCTGTGTGCCCCCCCCCCCCCCAATGGATCCTTCGAGAAAGATTTTACGGTAAGCATAAAAATCTCCTTTTCGCTATCGGCTCCATTGGGGGACACAGACCATGGGACGTACCAAAGCCGTCCCTTGGGTGGGTAAGGAATCAGACAGGTAGACTGTTGGACCACCGCCGCCTGCAACGTCTTACGGCCCAGAGTAGAATCAGCTGATGCGAAGGTATGAATCTGGTAGTACCTTGAGAAAGTGTGCAAAGACGACCACGAGGACGCCTTACAGAACTGCAAGGCCATAGCGGAAGGCCCAGGATGCCCCAAAAAACGGGTGGAATGAGCCAAAACCCTGAAGGGTGGGATCTTCCCCTTGCAGCGGTAAACTCCTGAAATAGCAGACCAGATCAACCGAAAAATGGTGGCCGTAGAAGCAGGTTGTCCTGTACGATGACCTTCCGGAAAAACAAAAAAGGGAGTCACACTGCCGAAAGGAAAGAGTGACCGAGAGATGAGACCGAACAGCCCTCACCACAACCAGGTTGTGGAACAAACGCTTCCAGGGATGAGAAGGGGACGGACAAAAGGACGGTAGGATGATGTCCTCCTTGAGATGAAAACATCAAAACAATCTCGGGTAAGAAGGACGGACCTGGACGGAAAACAACTTGTCCTGGTATACAACCAGGAAGATAGAACATCAGGAGAGAGCTACCAGCTCTGACACCCACCTAACAGAGGTAAGAGCAATAAGGAACACCACCTTCCGGGGAAGGGGGCAAAGAGAAATGTCCCCGAGAGGTTCAAAAGGGGCGCCTTGCAGGGCACCTAAAACCAAGTGTAAGTCCCAAGGGAAAGAAGGGGACTGATAAGGAGGACAGCTTGTGCCACTCCCTGAACCAGGTTCGGACATGATAATTGAACGCCAGAGGACGTAGAAAAAGAATGGAAAGGGCCGAATCTTTGACCCTTAAGGGAGCTAAAAGTCAACCCTTGGGCCAGCCCCGACTGGAAAGGGAAAGGGGTCGGGAAAGGAAAACCACGACCGGAGAAAAAGGCTGAGTTTCACACCAACAAAAATAAGACCGCCAGTTATGGTGGTAAATCTTGCCGAGGAAGGCTTGTGAGCGCTCAGCATAGTGCTGGCTCAACTGCCACACCATCAAAAGCAGAGACGGTAAATAGGGGTGGCACAGGAGACCTGAGATAGGAGGTCTGGACGATAGGGAAGGCGCAACGTTAAGTCGTTCAGGAGCCCGACCATGATGACATACCACGCCTGCTGGGGCCAGGCTGGGCCACGAGAATGGCGGTAACGCCCTACTGTGAGTTTCCTCAGGACCCCGAAAAGAGAGGAAGGGGAGCAAACAGATAAGGTAGGGCAAAGCCCGACCAAGAGAGAGGAACGCTTTGGTTGTGGTGGGACGAGCAGAGGTCCATGCCTGGAGCACCCTAGGGGATGTGGGGACCACTCGCCTTGGACGACTGAGGAGCGGCGGAGAAGACCACATCCCAGAGATGCCCGGAATGAAGATAGCTGAGATGGCCAGAAACCTGAGTTCCGCCCGGAAGGGAATTTCCCAAAAAGCAAGCAAAGAAAGAATTGCCCTAGGCCTCAACATGTTGAAGGGGAAATGGGCTTCTCGGGGGACCAAGGCCCCAGACTGGCCGGTCCCTGAAAACACCTCCCCAGTCCGACAGACTGGCAGGGAGGAGCAGGAAGGAGTGCCCCTGAAAAAAGGGGGGGGGAAACAAAGCCACTATAGAAGGGACCGACAAGACTGTCAAGAGAGAACGATCTTATGGTCGAGAGACAATGGAGACCTGTCCCACCGGAAGAGAATCGCCAGTTGAAGAGGTCTGTGATGGAACTGGGAAAATGGCACGGCCTCCACGGCCGCCACCAACCGACCCAGGACATCCATGCAAAAGCGAATGGAAACTGGAGCAGGGCACTGAAGTCATCGGACTCTAGATAATAGTCAGCCGATTGTTCGGCGGAGTCTAAAGCGGGCAGAGGCTGCGTCGAACTGGAGCCCCAGGAGAGCGGTTGGACTTGTCCCGATTGACCATCCAACCAAAGTGAGAAAAGGTCTGGAGGTTGAGACTAAGACTCTCCAGGATCTGGGCCATGGCTGGAGCTCTGATCAGGAGGTTGTCCAAGTAAGGAATCACGGAAACAACTGTTGTCCATAAAAGGGCTATCACAGACGCCAGGGCTTTGGTAAGGGTCCGTGGAGAAGTGGGCAGACCGAAATGGAGAGCCACAATAGAGAATGACCGTCTGGAACTGCAAAGCGGAGGTACCGCTTATGATCGGGAAACAATGAGATGTGGAGGCCACCGAGGAACGAAAACTCCCCTTGAACCATGGACCCCAGCACCGAACGGAGAGGTTCCATTCGGGATGGGAAAGCAGAGGAAGCTGGCTACTCGAGAACAAAGATTGGGCAAACAGAAATGCCTTTCTTGAGGACCACAAAGAGGTTGGAATAAACCTCAAAAATGTTCCCCTGAAGGAACCGGGACAATTACTCCATGGATAAAAAGGAGCTGGAGCGCGCCCCGAACTGCCATCGCTAGAGAGGGGAACCAGAGGGTCCGGGAAAGAAAAAGGCAATCCGATGGAAGGGAAGCAAATTCGATCCTGTATCAGTTTACTCATCCCGTCTACCTCCCTGACCCAGGAATCCTGAATGTGCATGGTCCAGGCATCCCGGAAGAGTAAGACGACCAACACCAGAGAAAAGTCGGCGGGTGGGGGGCGACCCTTCAGGCCGAGGTAGGCTTGCGGGTGCCTGATGGGGCCGCAAAACGTCCGGAACGAATAACCGACCTCTGGGAGGGATGGGTCCGGAAGGAGGGAGCCCTCTTCCCGTGAAGGCACCTGGCTTGACCCTTTGGTACCAAAGGTCCGCAGAACCGGAAGGCGGAGGACTTCTGACGGAAAGCGGTTCTGTGAGCCTCATTCAGAGGTAATGAAGAACTCTTTTCTGCCCATCGCCTCACTTCCTGAAGGTGGTGTCCGCATTCCAGGCTTTAAGCCACATGGAGCGACGGTGGCTACCAGGTAGCTTGTGGCAAAGGCAGCACAGTGGCTGCGCATGGAAGCAGAACACAGAAAATCTCCAGCTGAGGAGCATCGGAGAGCTAGATTAAATAAATCCTATGGAGGGATCTTGAAGACTACCCTGGCGGAGTTGGGAGACCATACTGAAAGGGCTTTTGACACCCAGGCAGAAGCAAAAGCAGGAAGAACCTGCTGTCTCAAAGTCAAAGTTTGCCAAAGTCTCCACCTTCTTGTCCGCTGGATCCTTGAAAGAAGCCGCATCAGCCAATAGCAGGGTAGGCACCTTAGAGAGGTGGGAGACCGGTGGATCCACAGTTGGAGAGGAGGTCCACAGAGCAATAAGGTCCTTGGCGAAGGGATACCGCGCTTGAACCTTCTTCGTTTCCTGAAACTTCTTGTCAGGGCGCCTCCAGGCAGATACCAGCAGGGCCTAAAATTCAGCGTGAGAGCTGAAAGTCTTTGGTGCCGGTCGGGCACGAAGAAAGGAGACTTCTGGAGCCACGTCCGAAGTTCCTGGGTCCTTTAGATGGAAGGTGTGTCTCATGGCTGAAACCAATGAATTAAACACATCAGGCATATCCGTGCGGTCCTCTGAGTCGGAGGCCGAATCAGAAACCTCATCCACAAGTTCTCCAGGTAAATGGGAACGAGGTGAGGCAGCCCTGGAAGAGGTCGGGCATAAGGAAAGGAAACTTCTGGAGCCACATCCGAAGTTCCTGGGTCCTCTAGAGGAAAGGTGTCTTTTATGGGCGAAACCAATGAGTATACCATGTCCGACATATCCGTGCGATCCTCTGAATCAGAGGCCGAATCGGAACCTTCACCCACCAGTTCTCCAGGTGAATGGAAACGTGTGAGGCACTGGAAGAGGGGGAGACTGACCTGGTACACGGATCTGGAGAGCCGGAGCGGCGACCATGGGAGCATCCTCTAGGAGAGCAACGCTTGCTACAAGCCAGAGTAACGGGGCGATGCCTGTGAGGGGAGCGCCCGTGCCTGCCAGAAGACTCGGGGAGGAGTCAGATGAAAACACCACTATGACTCTGCGAGAGCGTCAGTATAGGGAGAGAGCAGGACCCTCCGGAGGGCCGGTGTAGGGATGGCCTCTCCAAGGCAGTCACCACATAACGGTAGACCTGAGCCAAGTCCGATATAGACTGGGAGAGGGAGGGAACCCAGGTTGGAGGGGCGGCCGAACCCACCGGGTCTGGAAGAACAACCGGGGTAGAATAGCAGGGGGGTCTGGGGGAACAGTGGAGCAAGCAGAACCACACATTTTTGAGTTACAACTTTTACAGATGTAATGAGTGGCTAACACTTCAGATAACTGTTTAGAGGGAGGAACAGTTTTGGGCACGGACATAGTAAAAAGAAAAACTATCTCACCCAAGTCTGTGTCCCCAGGGCAGGCTGTGAGGAAAACTCTGCTCTAGGTCAGTCAGAGAGGAGGGAAATGCTGACCAATGGCAAGAGAGGGGCATGCTAGGAATAGGGGCGCCGCTCATTGGCCCCTGCCACCAAATGCGCGCACACAGCGCTTATTGGTGGCCAGTTCGCGCCATGCAGACGCTCCGGTGGCCATGGTGGGCGGAGCTAAAGCGCATCGGGCCGCCAAAGACACGGAGAAATAGTAATGGTGCCCGCTCTCTGCTCCGAGCGCACATGCAAAAGCATATGCGCTCGCGGGGAACGGAGTGGGCGACGACGCCGCTGGCAGCCGCCGCTGCTGAAAGTGAAAGTAAGACTCGCGCAATGTGCGCCCGCAGAGAATATAGTTACGGCGCGGCTGCCGAAGGGAGCCGCATTAGTAACAGTGGCCCACACTCAAGGGAGTAATAAACTGTGCCCCACACATAAGTGGCCAGTGAGATGAACTGTGCCCCACACCTTCCACTGCTCACCCCAGTAATAAAGATAACCCCTGTCCAGCCAACCCCTCAGTAAAAGCTCAGTGTCTGCTCATAGCCGAATCTGCAGAGTATTTTCCACACTGTGAGATATTCTGCAGATGCGCTACAAGTTACCCTACACTTTATACTGGTTTTGGCCTTTAAAAACTATTAAAACCAGTGGTATCTATATGGAGTATGGGATTCCCATAGCATACATAAAAGAAACGTTTTGATTCAAACTGGAAATTGTCCTTTTTTTTTTTTTTCAGGGGCCTTATAGTAGCCATGTGATCTACCTTTTATGCATCAAACTATACAACTGCATATGTGGTGACAAGGTGCAGGATGTTGCCCTGCCTGGTAAATGTTGCCTCAGGCACTTTTACTCCAGGGTATATTGTGTTATATTACTTTTTGATTCAAGTTTATGTAAATGTTTCAGTGTTACTGTATATTTAAGGGGAGTAAAAAATGTGATCCTGATGCCCCTTAGGCTAATCCTTATGTAGTGCAGGGGGGGAGGAGTTAGTCAGTGTTAGTTCTAGGAGCTGAGGTACAGTGTTGAGAAGAGTTAGAAGTCTGTGATAACCTGAAGGAGACCTGATGAGTAGTAGTTTGTCTGCAGTCTCTGATAACAAGAGACAGAAAGCCTTTGGCAACTCTTGGTCCCATAGTCTACAGTCCTTGTCTGGCGGTAAGTGAAAGCTCTGGGGAGACTACAACAGTCACTCTTAAGTCAGCGTGGGTGGCCTCAATCTAGAGTCCCTAGCGGCTATCATTCAGTCAAGTGAAAGCTACTACAAGTTCCAGCAAGGAAACCGGCTCTACAGGGTTACTCTGCACTTCCCCAGCTCTGATCTGTACTATAAAGGATATTACATCACTCCTGCCTCAGTAAGTTTTCCGTAACCCTGCATCTGCGGTCATTGTCCCCAGCGCCTACCCCAGGAGAACTGCCTAAACCTTGGAGGGTGGTGGTTAACGCTACCCTGGCGTCACAAAATGTGCATTACCCCACTAGAACACCACAAATATGTTGACCTCAGTGAAAAAAAAAATGGTTGCTCTGTAGACTTGTGGCCACATATATTTTATTCTTTTCTTTTCAGGAAACAAGGAAGAAGTTCACTTTCCAGACAGACGTCTGGTTTACTAATTGGAAAAGGTAATGTCTGTTAGAACACAATGCACTGTAGGTCCTTTTAAAGCTTACCTCTGATGATGGTCCTGATGGCAAAATATCAGTTTAAATTTCACAGCAACTTTAGAGCCCAAAACTTGCCTTGTGACTGTCGCCATCAAGAGACCGCTTTGCCTGAAGTTTCGCACACTTGCATGGGATTTCAGACAAATACTCAATATAGTTTTGGGCTCAGAAGTGGCAGTGAAATTTTAAAAGGATATTCTGCTGCCCGGACCAGGTACACTTTAACTTTTAATAGGGTTTACCAAGTTAAATACCCCTATCTATGGCCTCAACATTCATTCTCTATGGAGCTGCCGGAAATGGAATACAGCACTCATTTAACTTCAGCGGCTCCTGTAGAGAATGAATGGAGCATACGTGACTTGACACTCTATTTAAACTCCCCCACTGACATTATTGTGGATTCCACAGTCAGACCCATTACGTTTTAACACATCTCCTCTGATGGGGGAAAAGTGATAGTTAAAATGGTATACCATTTTAAATCAGACACAGAGATGAACACAAAGGGAGGCTCATGACTCCAGAATCTAACTAAAAAGCCATTGGTTGTTTGGAGAAATACATCAGGGTTGTTGGTTTTTACACTACATTGAATGGCATAGCCATATCTGCTTACTTTACACTAGAATCTTATTCCCAAATGTTTTGCATTAAGGTGATGCCCATTTTATTATTCACACCTCTTTCCCAATAAGCCTTGCCCCTTTTGGACAAGGTAAAAGTCTATAAAATACATAAATGTTGCAGAAGTCATATTTTTTTTCTTTTAGCAAATTATGCCAAAATTTGGCGCATAGTAAATCTGCCTCACAGATTTTGATATCTTGCAGTGCACACAGATACTTTTGTTCCCCGTACGACTTTTTCTTCCGTCTGCAAGCAACTGGTAACCTCTGAGACTGAAATTTTGGGCAAGGATGACCAGTCTCCAGGCTTAGTTCTTCAAATGCTCATTGGCCTTCATGACATCTTAACCTCAAGCAATGATGTTATACAAGTGTATGAACAATTTGGTGAGCAAATGCCAGGCCACAGAGCCATTCATGCTGACTGATTTTTTTTTTTTCATAGTTCTGATCCTTAGAAAGTCTCCCTTTCTAGACTTAATTTGTATACACTGTATCTGCATAGGATATAAAGGGAAGATCTTATATTTAAAAGGTACAACCTTTTATATTTCAATTGTCTATTCTCATACAAGTAACTAGGTAGAGAGACTGTAGGATAGCACCTTGTGTATTACCCTGGCATTCAATGCCCCCTCTCAGGGGTCCACACAGATAAAAGCCTCTATAAAATGGCCGCTAACCTTGTACCTGAAAAACTAGCCTATGATCTTATGACCCTTATTAATAGGGTATCAAATGCTGGGGCCGGGGCAAATTGTCCTGTAGAATGTGGTAGGGAGGTGAAGAGAGAACCCTTCTGATATCAGAGATGCTTATCTCAATGAAAATGAATTCCAAGTCAGGAGTAGTGTTCTCAATCAAAGTGGACTTTTTAATGTAAATCCAGTTATGCTCTCTTTAAGTGTACTGAACCGCTGTGATTTATCTGTAAGGATACTCTCGCTGGAGATCACACTAACACAATTAAAATCAGAGTTGTGGCATTGAGACATGTCACATATGATGTGCGTCCTACATATTGTAACCCACATGAACACTCCAGTAAACATATCTGCAATTGACAAAAGATTTGTTGGGGAACAGTTCTTTGTTAGTACTGGAGGTGAACTGCTTTACTCTATTATTATTATTATTATTATTATTATTATTATTATTATTATTATTAATAACACAGATTTTTTTTTTTAAAGTGTAGTTTTCTGTCTTTTTGACCTTAAATTTGCTTGTGGCCACAATATTTATAATCATACAAAATGTGAAATGAGGCGGAGCTTTGAAGAGAGGTCAAAAATAGGGGTCCTAATGAGAGCAAACTCGGGGAACAGACGGAGGGAACGGGGTAGCGCTGTGCCCATGGCCCTAACTAATTGTTTTCTGCACAGGGTGCCTCCAGCTGTTTCAACACTACAACTCCCAGCTTGCCCTGACAGCCAATAGATGTCAGGACAAGCTGGGAGTTGTAGTGGTGAAACAGCTGGAGACACCCTATATCGATGAACAAAGGGCGGAAGTTGCCCTCCCCAGCAGGCATCAGTGACGTGGTACCTGCTGGGGAAGTCTGCCTGGTAGTGAGCACACTACTAGGCAGACAAAAAGTCATTTTTAACATAGTAAAAAAAAAATTAAAAGCAGGGAGGGGGTTAGGGATAGATGGGTAATAGGCAGGGATAGAAAAAAAGGATGGTTGGAGCTACCCTCTGAGAATTTATTTTTTCTTTTTTTATAGAGGGGTGGGGGTGGAAATTTACGCCTCCTTTGCCATTTGACGAGCACTATCGAACGTTCCAAATATTACCTTTAAAAACAATCACATGCTAAGTACCCTTAAAGGGTCACTCTCATTAAAACAAATTTTTGCTATTGCACTCCTTATGGTAAATGAAAAATATTTCTAATATACTTTGCTTAAAAAAATGAAGTTTTCTATGTTTTATTTGTGCTTAAAAAAGCTCAAGAGCACATTTTCCCCCAACTCATACACAGACTTTGGACCAAAGTCCAAACACAGAAAGTGCCGCCTGGAGTGCTGAGGGGGGGGGGTGTCCAGCCTCATCCAATCATAGCTCCTCTCACACATAACTGCCATATGCTGTTGGTTGGACCCCCCCAGCACTCCAGGCGGCACTTCCTGTGTTTGGACTTTGGTCCAAAGTCTGTGTATGAGTTGGGGGGAAATGTGCTCTTGAGCTTTTTTAAGCACAAATAAAACATAGAAAACTTCATTTTTTTATTAAAGTATATTAGAAATATTTTTCATTTTCATTTACCATAAGGAGTGCAATAGCAAAAAAAATTTTAATGAGTGCCCATTTAAATGTTGCCAATTCAATTGATACTATAGTATACTTTACTGTAGGATACTATAGTAAAGATAATTTTGTTATCAAGAATAAAAGTATTGGGGAAATAGTTTGCAGCAGAGATGGCAACCTCTCTAAAAAATGGCAAAGGTGGGTTGAAAGAGTTAGGAGATAATCTAGTATAAAGGATAAAATATATTGCAGGTTACATTGAAAAAATGGGAATGTTGGTTTGACAGGAGAGAATTATTTCTAAATTATTTATTTTTCACATTTGTGGTGTTTCTCTTCTGTATTTTTATATCTAGGTTTGGGGAGGGGGGAGGGAAGAGAGATGAAAACTGGAATTAATAATATAAAATGAGGCAACTACATTATCAACTATTATCAATATTTATTAATAATTTTGAAAAAGGTCTCCATATTAGGATATTGGTCTTCTTGTTGACGACACAAAGTTTTGTAATAGGGTTGATGTTCCTGGAGGCAAATGATTTGGAAAAACTAGAAAAATAGTCAGAACTCTGGACACTGACACTTAATGGAAATAAGTACGATAATGCACTTTGGATGAGCAGAGCAGAATACAAATGTGATGTAGACCTTACCTCAGTATCTGAGGAAAGGAATTTATAGGTAATAATTTCTGAAGACTTAAAGGTATGCAAACAATGTAATGGAGCAGCAGGAAATGCTAGTTGAATGCTTTGATGTATAGGGAGAGGTACTAGCAGTAGAAAGAGGGAAGTGCTGATGCCTCTGTATATGGCACTAGTGAGGCCTCACTTGGAGTATTGTGCGCAGTACTGGAGGCAGTTTCTCCAGAAAGATGTAGATACATTGGAAAGAGTCTAAAAAGCTACTAAACTAGTCCATGAACTGCGGGATAAAACTTACAAGGAAAGGTTAAAGAACCTTGACATGTATAGATTTGAAGAAGGACAAGACAGAGGGGATATGATAGAAACTTTTATATAAATTAGGAAAATCAACACAGTAAAAATGGAGAGTATATTTAATAGAAGAAAAACTCACAAGAGGACATGGTATTAAATTAGAGGGGTAAAGTTTAGAGAGTAGTGGATGCATGGAATAGCCTTCCTGCAGAAGTGGCAGCTGCAAATACAGTGAAGGATGTTTTAAGCATGCATGGGATAGGCATAAGGCTATCCTCCATATAAGATAGGGCAAGGGACAATTGATAGTATTTCGTATATTGGGCAGACTAGTTGGGCTGAATGTTTACTATCTGTAATTATTTTAATTTTTTTTTTTTTTTTTTTTACGTAGTAAACAAAATCTGGCATCAATTTTCCAACTGGTCCCTATATATATAATTTCTTTTTTTTAAGATATCCTCCAGGCCCCTTTTTAAACGCTTAAAGATTAACTTACCATCACAACTTCATGTGTCACTGCTGTAACAGAAAAGACTTCAATATCCTCACAGATGGGGACTCTTTCCTCTAGAAGTAGAGGATATGTACGTAGAAAGGAGCATGTAGCTAAAAAATTGTAATATAGGTTTAGGCTCCAGACTCCTGGGTTGATAAGGTAAACCGGCTAATAGAAACTAATAGAAATACTACATTAAAAGATAGAAAACTAATGTAAAAGGGGCATCTTGAAATTTGGCCAGATGAGTCCTCTTGTAGCCTATTTCTCTGTATTAAAGAACCTTGAAGGATGTTTTTTTATTTAATTAATTTATATTTTTATCAAAATGGATTCCCTTTAAAAACGTAAGATATAAAATGTGTTGACATTTCCACAATCTAGATTTGACATCCTTACAGTACCATGCTGGGATCCACTGGGAACAAAATTACAAAAGGCTATTGCAGTTCGCTGGGATAAAAGCCTGTTGTTGATTGGTATTGGATTGTAAAATGAATGTTGCCTGCTTTCATTGTTTTTTAAATCTCTGCCCTCCTCATCTCCTTTGTGTGTGTGTTATTGTGTATTCCTAGTGATGGCTGGTTTCACCTTCATCATGAAGTATGCTAATGTTTCTTCCTTGTATTCAAGATCTTGATGACGTGAGCATTCAGCGACATCTGATAACTGTCTCATCTGCCTTTAACCACCTGGGCTTCTCTGTCCGGTTGATTGATGACTTACTCGGTGCTCCGGACACCCAGGCAGCGCACCCTAAACAGCACCTAGTTTCTGAAGTGAAGAAACTGGGGGGCAGCTTGGCATTTCTCCTACACGTACGTCTCAACCATCCCCCCCCCCCCCCCACCACCACCTTTTGTTGTTTTTTTTTTGTTTTTTTACACAGTATTGAGTCACATCTCTGGGCAAAGTATTTTTGGTTTCCATGGCTCTGAAAGGAGTTGTGTGGCGGCCAGCAATAAAACAACAAAAAGCACATTTTAAGAGAAGAACTCATAAATTTGACATGCTGTGAATAAGAAAGAAGATGGCAATGTTTAGTCTCAACAAGCTTCAGGATGGAATAAAGGCAACACTTTTTTTCACATCGCATACCTCAGTTAAAAATGTGCTCATGCTAATTTTGCTAGTTTCTGTTTAATATATCTTGTATACATATTATTTTTCTCGTTTGCTATGTCTTCATAGTACGATTTTTGACACAAATCAGTCCTTATTTTGAGCTTTGTATAAATTTTGTAGTCTGTCGGCTGCAGATGTCTTGTTTCATGCCAGCTATCCTCTTCTTTACACAGCGCTGTGAATGTGACATTACATCAATGTTGAAAAACTCCAAGGAACAGATTAACCAATCTGTATCAGTCATTGCCGGTTTGCTCGGCCAGATCTCAATCACCAGGCAACCCAACATCAGTCAGAGCTCGGATGAAAAATGTGGCCTGGAGCAGGCAGAGGTACTGTAATACACACCCATAAATCACAGATAAATTTGGTGTACACAGAAAATTATGCATATTAATTTCTATGGCTATTTAAGGATTCCTTTTACTATGGAGCATTGTTTATTTTCTACACGGTACTATGTAAGATTTCCATTATATAAATACTGTATACAACTTTAAGCACAACATTTCTTGTCAGTAAAACTTGTATAACTTTTAAGCCAAAGCCAGGAATGAATCCTAAAGTTTTTAGTATTTGACAGCTGTTCTATAGAGGCCTTTTCCCTCCTATTATAGCAGAAGCCCCCTCCCACTTGGTTCTGTTCACTTGGTTTACCATAAAACTATGATATATGCACAACTTAAAAGAACTGTGACTGTGGATTACATCTTTCCTATGACTGACTGCATTTTGTATGTCCAAAGCTGGCCTAAAGTAAAGACTTTACATCAGCACTGGAGTCAAAAGTCTAGCACTTAGCCAACCTAAACAAGTAGTTCTTGGCTATAGGTCCTTGACCATATCTATGTATATCAGACTAGATGTCCAAACTCATTTTTAGACTATGGTCAAGTGTATACATTGAGAGTACTTGATAGCAAAATCAGTGGGCCGGCCCCATAAGGTGTGGTATTTTGCTAGTTTTGTGTTTAGTTCCCCCTCTATGGTCTGTCCATTGCCCTTGGATCAGTTGACTAACTCCCTGCTTACAGTTATGTTCCTTCTGGTCCCATGTTCTTTGCTACTAGAAGGGGAAATCCTTTTCTGGGCCCCCTTTTTAAACTGCTACGTCACTTTTATCCAAGGGTCCTATAGCAGCTGCTTAGTAGGTCTGTGGTATGTTTACTCTTAGCTAGGGCTAGTGCAATAGATAATTTTTTTCAGACATCTATTCAGGGTATTTCTCGCATCAAAGTGCAACCGGTGATGTGTGACATATCGGTCCCTTTCATGTGAATGGAGTTGAGCTGTTATAATACACAGAACCTGTAGACAGGTGTGGTGCTGTTTTTGTAAGAAAACTGCCATTCCCCGTATCCTAAATAAGCATATTGGGTAAATGTTTTTGTACTGAGCTTATCGTTTACAGAAGGAGTAATATGTATATTTTTTACCAGTTCATCTCTTCTAGCATAAAGGAGAATTTCCTCAGGGGAAGTGAAAGTTCACTCTCGGAACACATGGATTTCCTAGTTGGCGAGGTACATTGTTTAGAAAGTCTATACCAGAAAGCCTGGTTGGAGAGCCATAAGGTATTAACCAAAACTATACCCTAAGTATTTGTTGTGACATGTATTAAAGTGAAAATAAGTTACATAAAATAACACTTTCTTAATTATATTAAGTTTGCCAAACTTTCAATAAGTAGTTAGTAAGCCAAGGTAAACTTTTAAAAATAGTTCAGACTAGTAGAGATTTTGTGTGTCATTGGTTAAGCTTATGAAATTCTGCAAAATTTGTCGGTATCTCCACCATTGTATCCTTGGCAACAGACTACAGATTGTAGAGTAAACATGAATTAAGTCTAAGAGAAAGTCCAAGCCAGCTCACCCCTAGATGTCCTCAGTGTCACGGACTGATGCACATCAGCAAGACTGAGAGAGAATGTCCAGCACAGGTGTCTTCCGGTAAAAGCTTGTATCATTTATTTTAAGTAGCAAAACACACAGGAATAAAATACAGAACTTGACGCGTTTCAGTCGTTTAGCACAACCTTAGTCATACATTTATATAGCCAGACTGCTGGCTTTTTATCTGCAACTATACCTCTGGGTGGAAGAAGGGAGTGTGGAGGAAATTAAATAATCAAAGATAGGACACCTATGTTAGTTTTAACCCTCAACACCCACACCTCAATTCCTACCAGTGCCGGCAAATATTCACAAAGACAAAGCACACACATACCAAATCCGTTAAATAAAATTAAGTCTGTACCTTGAATTTTAAAGCATTACTGTCATAAGCACTTTTGACATGTTGCTCAAATATGTCGAAAGTTGATTGCAAGGGGTCTCACTCCTGAGGCCTGCTACGATTGTGCCATATAAGCACGGAAAGTGGGCAGCACTGTGCTCTACTCAGCTGCTGGCTGGCAGATCCGGCCTTATCTCTGCATAGAAGTCTATGTAGAGAGAAGGTTAGATCTGGCAGTCGGCTGGGGGGTGGATCACAATGGCGCCCGCTTCTTTAGCTTATACCTCAGAAGTGAGTCTCAAGGTATTTAACTGGACTCTGAGCAGAAAGCTGTCAATTACTGTCAGGAGGATGGGAGAAGGTCATATCTTATGATTACTTATGTCATATTATATATTTATCTTTTCTCACAACTGTTTTGTTAGTTAGCGGAGGATTTAAGAAAATGTTTGCTGCCCCTTGGACAATCTCTGGAAGGTTACCTCAACAAATGCAAACAATTTTGGGTGAGATTTTATCGAAT
This sequence comes from Hyla sarda, assembly GCF_029499605.1. Taxonomy (NCBI): domain Eukaryota; kingdom Metazoa; phylum Chordata; class Amphibia; order Anura; family Hylidae; genus Hyla; species Hyla sarda. Next base: position 35,561 of record NW_026608647.1, read on the forward strand.
TTATGCATTCTACAGACTTGACAAATATTAAGAAAATCACTCAAACATTTGGGGCCTGAAAAGCCTTCCTAAAAGCTTTTGGGAAGACCTCCCTGATTTAGTGGCAAGGAGAGAATGTGATCCTGTGAAATCTACAGGTCTTGCATCAGGTGGTGGTGGGTGGGTGGCAGGGTGAGGGGTAATCCTCACCCCATGTTAAATCTCTCATATTGTCAATGTTTTGTATTTTACCCCACCTGTTTGTGCACCTGTAACCTTGTGTTGTAGGGAACTGGTGAGCTGCTGTACCACTAGATCCTGTCAGATGCATTGTGGGAAGAAGGGACAGAGATACTGTTAAAATACCACATGGAAGTGCTGGGCAGCAATGATGCCCTCCTTTATGGAGTAGCGCAAATGTGCTGTATGCTGTACAATAGACAAAAATTGGCTTCGGTTAACAATCCCCTGAGAATTTTTTTTTGTTTTGATGTTTTTTCCCAATTTAGATGCAATTCCAAGCTATTAAGTGTCAGAAGCAAGTTTTCACTGAGGACCTATCCCTCCATTACTTTTATAGAAGAATTGCTCACCATCTGAAAAACTTTGTCATGTGTTGGAAGGAAGTAACTGCAACAAGTATACATTACATGACAGGTTTGATATGAAGTTTCCCATTTTAATAGTGATTGTAAACTAGTCAGGTTCTTGCATTTACTAACCTGTCCCAAAACCAGTTCCTAAAGGTCAAGAATCTGGCAGAAATATTGTTTTATAGAATGTATGCTTTCTGACAAGCTGTTAGCTTTCATTGTGGATAGACTTTACTGTATAACAACCTCCTCCAAAGTTAAGGGACAGAAAAGTTTCCTTTAGACTAATAGAGGAAGATTAATCAAAACCTGTCCAGAGAAAAATTTGCTGAGTTGCCCATAGCAACCAATCAGACCAATCAGATCGCTTCTTTTATTTTTTCAGATTCCTTTTCAAAAATGGGAAAAAAAGGAATCTGGTTGCTATGGACAACTCAGCAACTTTTCCACTGGACGGGTTTTGATCTCTCCCAGGATCTATGGAAAAAAAATTAACACAGCCAAAATCTTCAGCAGTGTGTACCTGTCAAGTAAAACACTGGCACAATATGTGCTAGATGCATTAAAGGAGTACTCCAGTGGAAAACTTTATTTTTATTTATTTTTATTTTTTTTACAATCAGCTGGTGCCAATATTTAAACAAATTTGTAAATTACTTCTATTTAAATATCTTAATCCTTCCAGTACTTATCAACTGCTGTATACTACAGAGTAAGTTGTATAGTTCTTTTTTGCCTGACATAACACTTTAAAAAGATTACTCAATTGCTTCTATTTATTAATCTTAATCCTTCCAGTACTTAGCTGCTGTACGCTTCACAGGAAGTTGTATAGTTATTTTCTGTCTGACCACAGAGCTCTCTGCTGACACCTCTGTCCGTGTCATGAACTGTCAAAAGTAGAAGCAAATCACCATAGCAAACCTCTCCTGCTCTGGACAGTTCCTGACATGGACAGAGGTGTCAGCAGATAGCACTGTGGTCATACAGAAAATAACTATACAACTTCATGTGAAGCGTACAGCAGCTAAGTACTGGAAGGATTAAGATTAATAAATAGAAGCGATTGACTAATCTTTTTAAAGTGCTGATATGTCACAGTCCATAGTCTATAAAATGGAGCCTGCAAACAGTCACATTATCAATGAGATTGGATGATCTATGACCAGTGTGAACTTACATACGCGGTCATACACATTTTGGTCCATATTGGCTGTTTAATCCATTATCAGACGATTGTTCAATGGCTAACCATCAATTTTAGTTTTATGTGTATGGCAAACTTTTTAGGCTCTTAAATCTTTGGGGGGGGAGTTTTACCAGTAGGCTCCATGTTAAATTAACCAGTGGTGTACAAACTTTTTCTTTACAGATGGTGTTACAGACTTTTGGACAATAAAGCAGGACTTGGAGGGCTTACTCAAAAATGCTTCTCAGTCAGCCAAAGAGTTCTCCTCTTTATGCAATGAGATTGTTGTCCATCAAGAAGACTTTGGCCTGTCACCGGTGATGAAGGACATGGAGTCAGCTGTTCCTAAGCTGCATTCTTCTGCAGGAGATTTATTACGGCTAATTAAGGTGCTGGGAGGTGTGAATTGTCTTAATTCCGGGATGTTACTCTCAGCCAACAATAGGCAATTGTCTGGGGGTCCGAGAGCTGACCTCGGCATTCATATGTGGGGGAGTAGCAGAGAGCCTGTAAGAGTGACTATAGCAAAATGGAACTATGAAGCTCTTCTCAGGGAAAACTGTTCTGAGAGAAAAAGAACAGTGTAACACGAATATCTTAATCAGTCGAGAATTTGTAGACCCCTGAGAGGTAAATGTGTTAATCTGCCCCCATAACACCTTTAAACCTCATCCACTTGGACTTTTGCATTAGCAGAATAAGTTCAGCCTCTAGGTTTTTCAATGGAAATGAGACAAATTGCCATAATAATGAAGGCCTGGGGGGGGGGGGGGTCTATAAAGAATGCTGAAAGTTCTTTCTCGCAAGACTTTTCAATTCCATGTAAATATTTCCTTTGTCATGTACATTATGCTTGTTAGTTGTAGCATTATAAATTAATGTATGTTGGCCTGGGATTTTTATCCATCTTTTCTCTTTACTACTTTTACTACTATTTATATAGCTTTCATGTTTTTTGCTCTCACATATCCACTATTTGATTTGTTCTATGTAATATTGTATTTATATAATAAAAATGTTGTATCACTACCATGACTGGTTGACATTCATACACTGACTTGCTCTGCTGTGAACTGGCTCATTTAGTCAGTGTTTGCAATTTATTTTACAGAACTTCTATTTGGTGACACCATAGGGTTTATAAATGTATCTAAGCCCAAGGATGTGTTTTTTTTCTTCTATTTTCATACAAATTCCATACAAAAAAGAAAGTTACAATTCCTAATACCCCAGGAATCCCCCCCCCCCCCCCCCACACACACACAACCTTCAGCCTGGCATTGCCTACTCTACTATTACCATACCGCAGAGAGAACAAATAAAAACCTGTTTCTAAAACAAGAAAGCACCCTATTTTTTCCATAGTGACCACCTCTCCTTTTCCTTTATTGCTTTTTTCCTGTCTCTATATAGTATTTCCTAATATTTTTTAACCCTATTAACCAGCCCTATCCATTCTTTTTCCATTGATGCACCAGGAGTATTACCATCTTTGCTAGTCTGATTATTTTCAGAAACACTTTTCCATACCCTTTTACGTTTAGTCCTAGCCCCAAAATTGCACATCTAGCTTCAAACAGCAGAGAAACCTTAAAATCATCTGTAGTTTTCTTGTACACACTCTCCAAAAATTATTTCATTCTCCCACAGTCCCACACTAAATTACATAAATCTGCTTTTTCCTTGCTGCACTTAGGGCACAAAGCATCTTTTCTTACCCCCATTTTTTTAAAGAAGTTTTGGTGTGTAGTAAATCCTGTAATTCAATTTCCAAAAGGAGACACAATGGTTCATGTTAACTAACGTCCTCTTGACATTTTTTTAAAACATCCTCCCATTCCTCCTCTGTTATTGCCCCTAGTTACTCCTCCCATTGCTCTTTACATTTTCAATTCTGGGTGTTCCCATTACCGGTCACTCCTTTTCTATATGCTATCCCTAACAAATTCTTCACCTTTTGCCCTTTTACCCCCATCAAAAATTCCACTATTCCTTGTGTTCCAATTTTCCACCTTTCATTCTCCATATCCCTCCACTATGCTTATTTAACTTGTAAATAACCAAATGTATTATCTTCCCTTAACCCAAACTCATTAGATTTGTGTCCACTCTTTCAACTTCCCTTCCTTAAATAAATGATTCACTTTATCTATACCCTTATCTCTCCAATTTATACATTTGTGATTTTACAAAATTCTTTCATTTGCAGATTACCCCATATCAACTCAAAACTCCCTTTTACCCCCAAAATTCTCCAAAATGTTTGCCACCATAAATCCAGTGCTTGTATACTCAATTATTTCCGAAACTCCTAAAATGATGCAGCACCATTGGCAAGAGTACCATTTTTACCAAGTCTATCTTATCTGCCATATATAAATCAAGTTTACTCCATATCTAGCATTAATTTAAAAACATTTTTAACGAGCAGATGTTCAACTTCTCAAATTCTTGAATATTATTTAATATTTGCACCCCTAGATATACTAAATTCTCATTTAAATGCAATATTTTAATATTTCCAATTGGTTCTTCTTTAGCTTTGCCCAACGGGAGTAATGCTGATTTCTCCCAATTTACTCTAAACCCTGATTTCTTTCCAAATTCTTTTACTTCAATAACACTACTCTTTGGGTTATGGACAAACAGTACCACATCATCCGCATATAGGGGAATTTTCCTCCTTCCCCTTAACCCCGAAACCTTCAAAACTAGCGCTTAGCTTGAAATTTCTTTTCTATGTTTTTGGAGAAGTATATCCACAAAAATATGCTGCTTCACATCTGTAGGTTTCCTTAAAGGGGTATTCCACCCCTAGACATCCTTGGGATAGGGGAGAAGATGTCTGAACGCGGCGGTCCTGCCACAGGGAACCACACATGATTTCCGTGCAGCATTCTGAGACTGAGAAGTGACGTCACTCTACGCCCCTCCATTCAGATCTATGGGGATAAGATGTCTAAGGGTGGGATACCCCTTTTAAATCTGTATATTGTTTTTATAGTGGAATTTGCATGCACAATATGACCACGAGGGCATGATGTGGATTTTTCCTCCTAGAGCATGGGAATGGCGTTAGAAAAATACCACACTGCAACTGAGATTTTCCAATGTGAAATCCACAACATGGAAAATCTCGAAGGATCTTTAAGACTATTCACAGGATCACTTTATTCCTTAGTTGATATTTTAGTCCCTTAAAACATCTCTTGTTTAACCCCTTAAGGACTTAGGACGTACCTGTACGTCCTGAGCCCACTCCCGTTGTTAAAAACGGGGTCACGCCATGACCCCGCATCACACCGCGTCGGTCACTGCTACCGATCGTTATGCCGCACGCTGTTAACCCTTCAGACGCGGCGATCAAAGTTGACCGCCGGGTCTGAAAAGTAAAGTAAACGGTTCCCGGCAGCTCAGTCGGGCTGATCGGGACATCGCGATAAAATTGCGATGTTCCGATCAGCTGGGACGCAGGCGGAGGTCTCCTTACCTGTGTCCGCAGCGTCCGATCGGGGTTTGATTGCTCCAAGCCTGAACTACAGGCTTGAGCAATCGAGCCCCTATCTCGCGGATCCGTGCAGAGCTATGGCTCTGCAGGAATCAGCATAGGAGATCAGTGTGTGCAGTGCTATAGCTCCCTATGGGAGCTATAGCACTGCAAAAAAAAGTGAAAAAAAAAAAGTTAACAAAGGTCATTTAACCCCTTCCCTAATAAAAAGTTTGAATCACCCCCCTTTTCCCATAAAAAAAACCTGTAAATAAAAATATGTGGTATCGCCGCGTGCGTAAATGTCCGAACTATAAAAATATATAATTAATTAAACCGCACGGTCAATGGCGTACGTGCAAAAAAATTCAGTCCAAAATAACTCATTAAGCGATCAAAAAGTCCGATCAATACAAAAATTGTACCGCTAAAAACGTCAGATCACGGCGCAAAAAATGAGCCCTCATACCGCCCCATACGCAGAATAAAAAAGTTATAGGGGTCAGAAAATGACAATTTTAAACGTATAAATTTCCGTGCATGTAGTTATGATTTTTTCCAGAAGTACGACAATATCCAACCTATATAAGTAGGGTATCATTTTAATCGTATGGACCTACAGAATAAAGAGTGTTTCATTTTTACTGAAAAATGTACTGCATAGATACGGAAGCCCCCAAAAGTTACAAAATGGCGTTTTTTCTTAAATTTCGTTGCACAATGATTTTTTTTCCGTTTCGCTGTAGATTTTTGGGTAAAATGACTGTCACTGCAAAGTAGAATTGGTGGCGCAAAAAATAAGCCATCATATGGATTTTTAGGTGCAAAATTGAAAGGGTTATGATTTTTTAAAGGTAAGGAGGAAAAAACGAAAGTGCAAAAACCGAAAACCCCTCAGTCCTTAAGGGGTTAAATAGGTTGTCCACCATAAGGTGATTCTAGTATGTGTCTGGCAGGCAGTAATGGACATGCTTAGGAAGGATCTGCACTTGTCTTGGGGCTAAATGGCTATGTTGTGAGATTACCATAACACTGTGGCTAGCTTTTTGTGAAATGGTATTTCCTGTTTGACTTTTTTTTTTTTTTTTACTACAAATCCCATAATTCCATTTTCTTCCCTCCCACACATCAGCCACCCCACCAATTGGAACATAAATGAGCTGCATCCATTCAAAAGACCTGTGGTTTTCAATCAGGGAGCCTACAGCTGTTGCATTAGTTGCAGTTGATCTCTCTCCCACCAAGCGATGACTCCGCCCATTGAAGCAGACAGGCTCCCTGTCATCAGCTGACTAGTGAGTCAGGTCTCTGCCACATTGCAGTCTGGGAAAAATCTGAGAAGTCATTTTGTATGCTGTTAAAAATATTGGGGTGAAAATCACATAAGAATTGTGAGAAAAATGTCACACACAGGTACAGACACTATATTATGAACTACACTAACTTTACAGCCCCTGTAGCCTAGTCAAATTCCTGGAATACCCCTTTCTCAGCTCTAAAAGAGAATATTTACCTTATAATAAAATGTCATATTATCTTGAAATACAAGATACCTAACTAGGGATCATTAATACCCTTTCTATATATATCCTCCCTAAAACATAACTTTTATTTGTATTTTAGAAACAGTACCAGAATAACCAAAAATTAAAACTCCAGTCCGACCAGTTTCTGATAGCTAATGGCCCTTAGACATAGAAAATGTGCTTTTACATCCTATATCACCGTTTTTGACTGCAGTCCAAAAAACATGATAAAAGACACAGGCTTATTAAAAGCTCGGACACACAGCCCCCTGACATGTTTCACTCCTCAAAGCTTCTTCAGAGGTCTTGGCTAATTTTCCATACTTTTTAGGCTGTGTTGTCGTTTTTTATTTATTTTTATTTTTTAATTGTGGCATGCTCCTAGATTTTTTTTCCTCCTTATGGTGTTTCCTACCATAGACTTCTATAGATAGGGAAAATCCATGTGGGCATTTATGTTGGTGTATTTTATTCTTCATTTGAAATCCTTCAGTCACATGATAATAGAATCAAATGTCTTATGAGAAAAACTCCTATATGAATGTATACTAGGAAAGAAGGGGCAGGTTTTTTTTTTTTTTTTTTCTGAAACAGAAGTTCTGTTTTATAATCTATGGATTCTATGGGTCTTTAAAAAAAAAAAAAAAAAAAAAAAAAAACTGAAGCAATATGCACCTTCCTGATCCAGTGTGGTTTTGTACCGGAAAAACACTAAAACAATTCACATATTCGAAAAAAAGTCAAATTTCATTCCTAGTTCTCATCTATGCTAAGCTTACTACACACAATAGAACATGTTGTAGTATTTGTCTTTTTTTTTTTTTTATTGAACAGTAAATCTAACCCATTAGAAGCCCAGTCTGACCTCCCCTCATTGTCTGCTCTAGGTGATGCCAGTTTTACAGGACAGGGTCCTCACAGTAAGCCAGACTGCTGGTCTTATTTCTATCCCTTTGCTCTCTGAGCTACAGAATGACATGAAATTTGCTTCACAAATAACTTGCACTGGAATTACAGGGAACTATAGCATGCAGTAGCATGCAGATGATCGCCTCCAGCTTTCTATTCAGGGCACATGGCAGATAAACAAAGCACTTTTACTTGTATTTTTGAGCTAAAGGAAATAGGTTCCTGATTTAACAAATGCCAAGGTAAGTGTTCCTTGCATGTATGGTGACTATGCCTGTGTTTATTAGTTCTAGATTTGTATTAGAGTGGAGTCTTACACTTACACTTGGAGTCTTGTGGATTTTTTTTTTAAAGATTTTGGAGACAAAGCCAGTGGTGGATTCAATAGAGAATGAACAGTACAAGGGAAAGACTGATACTTTACTTCAGTTTCTACTGCTTTGTTTTTAAAAAAAATTACAAAGGCTACATGTGTGAATATCTGTGTAGAACCATCAATTGCCTTTATGGTTTTTATTCAATTCCTCAATTTACTCAATTGAATAAAAATGTGCTCCAAGTCTCTATTATACATTATGTTAAAGGCACAAAGCCCGAAATCCAAAGTAAAGGAGTGATACTTACAGGGCACAGAAACTAATGTGATAAAGGAGTTAGATGGTGTTTAATTATATTACATTGTGTTCATCTGGGGGGCACTGTTCTGTATAGGGATAAACACAGGCACGTCCATATAGCAATGCATCGTATGACCTTTGGACCAATGTAATGTACTGATAGAACCTGTTTGTTTTAGAGCGTTGACTTGAGGTAACTACTTGATTAGGAATAGATGTTGCTCTTAACATAATGAAGAAAAGTCATTCAGGTTCTAGAAGTTTGATATAAGATGTAACAAACTATTTCAATATATATATATTTTTAAATTAACCTTAGAGTGTTTTATCAGTCATGAAATAAAGGGGTAACAGGCAGCAGCGGACATTCATATTGCCTCAGTTTGCCTTTTTCATTTTTTATTTTTATTTTTTATTTTTATTAAAGCTGAAAGTCTATAGGGGAGATACACCAAAACCTGTGTAGAGGATAAGCTGACCAGTTGCCCATAGCAACCAGATTGCCTCTTTTATTTTTAATAAGGTTTCTGATTAATTGAAAAAAGCGATCTGGTTGCTATGGTTAATTATGCTACTCTTCCTCCTTATGCTGATGTCCTATATTGGTGGCTTATTTCATAACCCTTCTAGTGGTATACTGATGCTAAAGGATGTGATGTGCTGGGAGTTTGTAAGGGTTTGGGAATACTGATCCAGGGAAGGGAAACTTGGGGAAATGTCCATGTGCAAAAAAAATTGAACTTAAAGCATACTTTTTACTCTGTACCTAATTCTGATAATGTACATATCATTTGTGTCTAGGACCTATATATCACTAACAAATAGCATTTATATGTTACTCACTTGCTGTTTGTTCTTGCCTTGTGGAGGGGGCGTGTCCATCTCTCTCACTCACTGTGCTGACTCATCTGCTCATCTGAGTCTGGGAGCAGCTTGGCAGTCTGCAAATCGCTGCACAGTAGTTTTTATGCATACATTTTCTATCTGTTCCTAGTAAAGCTGGATGCTAATCAACATAGCTGTCACTGTGTGTCATTCAGCTTTCACAAACTCTGGAATGTCTGATCAGCTTCTTTGTCATTCAGGAGTCAGAGAAAGCTTTTGGCTGTTCAAGCTTGCTGGGAGTTGTAGTTTTGCATTGCAACAGCTGGAGCTGCAGTGTTTATAAAGCAGTGTTGCCTTTATCTTTTGCAAAACTACAACTCCCAGCATCCCCACACATCCTTTTGTCTGTAGTTTTGTAAGAGCTGAAGGCACACAGCTGGAAAATACACAGCTCTAAAACAGAGTTTTACAAAGATTGTACCCCCATTTGTGACAAAACTACAACTCCTATCATGGTAGTTGTAGTTTAGGAACAGCTGAAGGTTGCAGTGGTGCAATGGTGATCTCCTATACTGGATACCAACATACGTTACGTCCGGTATCCAGTATGCTGCAAAATACAGAGTAGTTTGTCTGCATAAAGATAGATGACCCCCTAGTGGTGGCTATTTTCATAATTTTTTTTTTTTTTTTTTTTAGTAAAATAATTTTTTTTAAATGTATATTTAAAAAAGGCATCTTAGGGGGCGTGGCTTGGCGGTTGAGATGAGCGGTCGCACGCTGTGAGTGCTCCCGCTTAGAACCTGCATTTAACTTATCCTGAGGTGAATCCTGGAGTCCCTGACCCCACAGACTCGGCTGAGGACCCGCACTATGGCCTCTAAACAAGACCCGACGAGAAACAAGGATCGACCGGCCGTGGAAAAGCTCCGGGACTATGCCCGCGCAGTCAGGCAAGATGGCGCCGCTCAGGCCGGGGCGCGTGTTCCACCAGCGGCTGCGGAGGGAGGAGAGGCTTCACATCATGAAGAGGGCGCTGATTCTACTGACCTTACCCTTCGGGAGGTGAGCGATACCCTCCTGATGGCGATCCAGACATGCCGCACTTCTCTCACCGGCAAGCTTGAAGAGGTCAGGGTGGACGTGGGCCTCCTACGGCAGGATTTTCAGACCTTGAGGGAGCGGGTGACGGAGACTGAGACACGCATCTCCACCCTGGAAGACACGGTACAGCCTCTACCCTCTTCACTCCGCGAGGTCCGGGAGCAACTGGATTTGGCCCGTCAGAAGAATGACGACCTCGAGAACCGGCTGCGCCGGAATAACATTAGAGTGATCGGTCTTCCTTAGCGGGCTGAGGGTCAGAACCCGGGGGCCTATGTGGAGTCCTGGATCAAAGAGCTCTTTCCGGATGCCTCCTTCTCAGCTGCTTACGCCGTGGAGAGAGCACACCGAGTACCATCTAAGCCACCGATCCCTGGTGCGCCTCCTCGTCCTCTATTGGCGAGGTTTCTCAACTGCAATGATCGGGACTTGATCCTCCGCTCTGCCCGGCGGCTGCCGGAGATCATAGTGCAGAACGCAAGGGTGTCCATTTTCCCGGACTTCTCCTCTGATCTTCAACGCAAGAGGGCCTCGTTTACTTCTATCAAGGCGCGGCTGAGAGAGAGAGGAGTGCCATACTCCATGGCATACCCTGCCCGGTTGAGGATCGTGGATGGTGACCGGGCGGTTTTCTTTACTTCCCCGCAGGATGCGGATGACTGGCTACGGCGCCAACGTTGATCCGGATCCTGTAGGTGACCCCGGATTACGTGGTGAGATGGAGATGTTGGTACAGGACCTCCTGCCATGACCTTTACCCTCCCTCTCCTTGCCTCTATCCCCCTGTATGGCCCCGGTCTCCTGGACCCCTTTGCGGAGCTCAAGGTACTGTGATTCCTCCTCCCCCCTCCCCGGGAGCCTAGTCTCCCCAGGCCCTCCACTCTCCCCATGCACCTAATGCCTCCCTGATGATCCCAGGCCTTACCTCTCCCTTCCCTCGCCCCCATCCTGTTGCTTACTTTGGACTGCTGTGTGCCCTGATTCAGGACTGTTCCTCCGGGACTGCATGAGGGCCCTACTCTGGCCCTCTGAAGGGATTTACTCTGTCCCTCTCCAGTCTACCTCCCACGTCACCCTGTCCCTTTCCCCTGGGTCAGTTCATTTTTTTCCCCTTTTTTTTTATTTTTTATTTTTTAGTCACAGACTTGGAGGACATCGGCCGCTGGACTACTAGTACAAGATCTCTATCTGGTCTCCTTCCCCCCTCCCTGATGTGCCAATTCCCCCCCCCCCTTCCCGTTCTCCCTTCCTAACCGAAACCCCCCCCCCCCCCTCATGGTGCCTTAGGCCTTTTGTTCCTCGATTACCTGGACTGTCCCTTGCTGTGTGACTCCTGTTTGCTGGGATTATTATTTTTTGTTTTTTATTTTTTACTTTTTTCCATTTGTGGGGGGGTCGGGGTGACGGGTGGACAATCTCCTGAGCAGGGGATGGGGTTTACTGTTGATCATATGCGTTTTATCATTTTCTATTTCCTCTCTCTTTCTCCTGCTTCCCCTATCCTTCTCTCCTTCTTAAGACCCTCCCTCCACCCCCTGTTCTTCCCCCTCCCGTCCCCCCCCTTCTCTCCTTCCTCTCTCTCCCTGCTTTCTCCTTTTTCCTCCACTTCTTCTCTCGGGTCCCAGTTGGACTAATATTCTCCTACTGATTGATGAACATACTCAGGGTTCTCCACTGTTAGCATGTATGAGCAGGTTCTCCCCACTAGATGGAGCTGTTGCTCCACTGATGCTTATGCAACACTGGTATAGATATGTTTACTGTTTGGTTTATTTACTGGTCCCCTACTTAGTTTGGGGTTTCATTTTGCCTCCAAGATACCTACCAGCGAGGTCGCCTATTAGTAGGGTTTTTTGTCTTACCACTTCAGTACTAAGGTCTATATATGGTCCCGCGCATCCCTGTCAGTGTTTCTCACCCCGGCTGGGGCATGTATGTCTTCTCTGTCTTTACCTCTCCCCCTGCTGTTTTACGTGTTGTCTCTTCTTATGGCTGATATTAAGATAATGTCATGGAATGTTAGAGGAGCACGCACCCCGCGCAAGCGCACTATGATATTCTCCCATATTAGGAAGTATCAGCCTCATATTGTGGCACTGCAGGAGACATATCTTACCCCAGATAAAGCTGGACAGTTTTCTAAACCCTGGGTCCAATGGTCCTTGCACTCCTATCACACGTCCTTCTCAAGGGGGGTTTCCCTACTGATTAGTCGGAGAGTAAGGTGGGACCCAGTTACAGTACGTAAGGATTCGCAGGGTCGTTTTATCTTTGTATACGCATTTTTAAATAATGTGCCTTTTGTCTTCTTATTCATATACAACCCTCCCCCTGCCTCTATGGATATACTCCACGGGGCGGTTACCTTCACAGCTAGTTATCCCTCTGCCCGTGTCCTCTGTATGGGGGACTTCAACATGGTACCGAATCCGTCCCTAGATCGTCATAGCCCCAGGGGGGTCCCGGTGGGAGTTGGGGGTGGCCCTTTATCGCTGTTTTTGGAGGAGGTTGGATGGGTAGACATTTTTAGGGCCAGGTACCCTCAGGCTAGGCAATACTCTTGTCACACTCTGGGCAGAAATGCGCTGTCCAGGATCGACCTTTCATGTGGCAACTCGCTCCTTCTTCCCCAAGTTTCAGCGGTTTCCTATGAACCGCGGGCTATATCAGACCATTCCCCCCTATTGCTTGATGTCTCCATGGTAGATCCTGGTTCACCGCGGAGGTGGAAAATCCACCCTTTCTGGCTGGAACAGATAGGCTCCTGCGACCGTATTCCAGACCAGCTTCGAGTCTTTCTTGAGGCCAATTCCCCTGGGAGTTCCCCTATCCTGGTATGGGAGACGTTGAAGGCGTATTTGAGGGGGTGCTTGCGCTCCACTATCTCCTTTCTCAAAAAGTCAGCGTCTAGGCGGGAGGAGGAGCTGGCTGGACGATGTGCGGAGCTGGAGGCCCGATACGTTGCGGACTCATCCGAGGCTAATAGGGTTGAATGGCTGTATGCGGGGCGGCAATATATGCTGCACCTCTCAGAGAAGGCCAATAGAAAGCTGTTTTTCACGAAACAATTCTACTTTGAACATGGCAATCAATCTAGTAAGCTGTTAGCACATATAGTCAGGCAGAACTCTTCTGCCCCTGCGATTCTTAAGATAGTGGCCTCGGATGGGTCCGAGCTGTTGGGGGTTGCGGACATTGCGCGTTGCTTTGCCACATACTACTCTAATCTTTATTCTTCACAGGTGCAATATGGTGCTGAGGAGTTGGACACCTACCTGGACGGTATTGACTTTCCGGTACTATCGGATAGTGATCGGATGATGTTGGAGGCCCCCCTCTCCTTACTGGAGATTCAGGATGCCATGGGGGACATGACTAAGGGTAAATCTCCGGGCCCTGATGGCCTTCCACTGGAGGTTTACTTGCGGTATTCCGACATGCTCCTTCCTTCCCTGCTTGCAATGTTTGAACGTGCATTTGAGGATGGTATTTTACCTGCCTCTATGTATGAGGCAACCATAGTTGTCCTCCTAAAACCTGATAAAAATCCTGTGGAGTGCGGTTCTTACAGACCCATTTCGCTGCTGAATCTGGATTATAAGGTGCTTACGAAAGTTTTAGCTAACCGATTGAACAAGGTAATCCTATCCATAATTCACCCAGATCAATCCGGCTTTATGCCTGGCAAATCCACATCCGATAACATCCGTAGGGTACAGGCGGCTGTCCAGGTGGGAAACGCTCTGGGGGAAGATTGGGCTTTGGCGTCGCTGGACGCCGCCAAGGCCTTTGATTCCGTGGAATGGGGTTATTTGCAGGCTACCCTTGTTAAATTTGGTTTTGGTCCTAACTTTAGAAAATGGGTGTCCCTCCTGTACAGATGCCCGCAGGCCCAGATCCTGGTGAATGGTGTGTGTTCTTCCCCATTTGCTCTCGGCCGGGGCACACGTCAGGGGTGTCCCTTGTCCCCGCTTCTGTTTGCGGTGGCAGTGGAGCCACTCGCCCTCCGCATTCGGCAGGATCCTGGCTTCCGAGGTATGTCTACGGGGGGCCGGGAGGAGCGCATAGGCCTCTATGCCGATGATATGGTGTTATTCCTCTCTGACCCTACATTGATGCTTCCTTATGTCATGACACTCATGGACCGATTTGGGTATTTCTCTGGTCTACTCATCAACTGGACTAAGTCTGCAGTGATGCCGCTTCTGTCTAGGGATTGGCCCCCGGTAATGAATGGCCTCCCGGTGGTTTCCTCATTTAAGTATTTGGGGGTGCACATTCACAGAGATCCTTTGCTTGACCTGTCCGCCAACATACTCACTCTACTTCCTTATGTTAAAGCGAAGTTCCGGGTGTGGGCCACGCTCCCATTGTCGGTCGCTGGCCGTATCAATCTTATTAAACTCATTGTCTTACCTAAGTGCCTTTACGCGCTGGAGCATGCCTCAGTGCCTGTACCTAGACGCTTCTTTGATTCTCTTCACTCCCTTCTTTCACCATTTATTTGGGGCCCCAATAGACCTAAAATTCGGCTAACCACGTTACAACGCCCCAAGTTGGCGGCGGGAATGTCACTCCCTGATTTTTATTTATATTATTTGGCCGGTCAACTTCGGTATATCAGGCACTGGATCTCTGGGGATGTGGTGCCGGATTCCGAACAGTCCCTAGCTAGATCTGTCCCGATAATGACCCTTAGGATGCTGCTAGATAGCCCTGTCCTGGGGGGTAGAGCTTATCTCCAACTTCATAAGCTGGCCATAAAGGTATGGCGGGCTGCTAAGGGGATATATGGATATACTGACATCGCTGAGGATACCCCTCTATGGCATAATCCTCAACTTCCTCAAGTGAGCGATGCTCTGGACCCAGTCTTCTGGCAGGACGCGGGGGTGCTCACCTTGGGGCATGTTTATCGTGACAATGTGCTCTGTTCATTTGATCAGTTGCAATCCAGTCATGCTCTTCCCAGAAACAGTTTTTTTAAATACCTCCAGCTCCGACACGCCCTGAATGCCCAGTTCCCAATGGGGAGCCCATTGATATCAGCGTTTCCCCTCATTGGGGTTCTGAAGTCACAGGGTCCCAGGGGGCTGGTGTCCATCCTGTACACGCACCTTATTCAGGCCAAGAACTCCCGCAATCCAGTACCGGCGGTCCGGCATTGGGAATCCCATATCCCTAATTTGACTAAGGATGTATGGGAGGACATTTTTTCCTCCCACATGTTAGTGTCCCCGGCAGCGAATAATAAATTGATCCAATTGAACATTATACACTATAGTTATATCACTCCTTTAAGGCTCAATAGAATGGGTCGTTCAGACTCCGATGCCTGTCATCGTTGTAGCGCTGCCAGGGCAGACTTTTGGCATTTGATTTGGGCCTGCCCCTATATCGCAGCTTTCTGGCATGCAGTGCTCACTTTTTTAGCTACTCTGGTTCAACCTTCCCTATCTCTTGATCCTCTGATCTGCCTTTTTGGTATCTTAGATGAAGAGATATGGACACATCACGTACGTACGTTTTTGCGGGAAACTCTGTTCTTGGCCAGGAAGGCTATTGCTCTTAAATGGATGGACCCCGGCTCTCCTACCCTGACTCAATGGAAGGCTATGGTGAATGCTACACTGCCTTTCTCACACATAGTGTACAAAAATAGGAAGTGCCCGGGTAAATTTTATTCTGTGTGGGGTGGTTGGTGTTCCTCTCCCTTGACTCAATGCTCGTACTCTGTGACCCCCTCTGGGACAGTGTAAGATACATTGTTGCTATGCTTGCTGTCTATGGTCTCTACTAACCTTTGTTTCTCTTTCTGTGTACGTTTGTCGATTCTTTTTCTACCTCCTTGGATGCGTGGGTGCCTTTCGGGGTTATTTATCATGGGTTATTTCATGGTACCACTAACTAGTGATAGTATTGGTGCTCCTCGCGGGATGGTATACGATTGCTAATTTTGGCGAATGTTCGCCTTCTTGTTCTATTTTGTTTTCAGTTTACCTACCCCAGTTGGGTAGTGTTTTATGACTTCGATGTATACCATGTGATGTAACCTGGAGTATCCTGTCGCTTGCATTCTGTAACTTGATGTATGGTCTCATGACCCTTTTCTATGTACTGTAGATATGCTTCGTGTTCACTTTAATGGGCCTGTGGTCTACAGTTATTTACTTTTCAATAAAACGAATTTAAAAAAAAAAAAAAGGCATCTTATAAGTAGTACTACAAAATATAAAAAATTTTCATAATGATTGTGCCTCTTTAACCACTTAAGGACTCAGGGTGTACCTGTACGCCCTGAGTCCACTCCCGTTCTATAATGTTGGGCCCTGCCTCCAACAACGGCCTGGGACCTGTGGCTAATAGCGCGCAGCACTGATCACGGTGCTACGCGCTATTAACCCTTTAGACACTGCGTTCAAAGTTGATTGCCACCTCTAAAGTGAAAGTAAACTAATGCCGGTTAGCTCAGTGGACTTTTCGGGACTGCCGCGGGGAAATCGCGGCATCCCAAACAGCCGGCAGACACCAGGAGGGTCTTTACCTGCCTCCTGCGTTGCCGATCACCGAATGACTGCTCACTGCCTAAGATCCTATAAGATACCATTGATCGATGTAAAAGATCAGTTAGTGCAGTATTATAGCCACTAGAGGGGGCTATAACACTGCAAGAAAAAAAGAAAAAAAAAGTTAAAGATCATTTAACCCCTTCTCTAGTAAAAGTTTAAATCACCCCCCCTTTTCCTATTTAAAAATAAAAATCTGCATATGTGGTATTGCTGCATGCGGAAATGTCCTTATTGTAAAAACATATGGTTAATTAAACCGCACGGTCAATGGCATACGTGCAAAAAAAATTCCAAAGTCCAAAATAGCATATTTTTGGTCACTTTTTATATCATGAAAAAATGAATAAATAGCGATCAAAAAGTCTGTTTAGTACTGCTAAAACCTTCAGATAATGGAGCAAAAAATGAGCCTTCATAATGCCCTGTATGCGGAAAAACAAAATTATAGGGGTCAGAAGATGACCATTTTAAATGTATAAATTTTCGTGCATGTAGTAATGATTTTTTCCAGAAGTATGACCAAATCAAATCAAATCTATATAAGTAGGGTATCATTTTATTCGTATGGACCTACAGAATAAAGAGTCATTTTTATCGAAAAATTTACTACGTAGAAACGGAAGCCCCTAAGTTACAAAATTATGTTTTTTCTTCAATTTTTCAGTTTTGCAGTAGATTTTTGGGTAGAATGACTGACGTCATTTCAGAGTAGAATTGGTGGTGCAAAAAATAAGACATCATATGGATTTTTAGGTGCAAAATTGAAAGAATTCTGATTTTTTTTTTTAAAGGCAAGGAGGAAAAAACAAAAGTGCTAAAAATGGAAAAACCCTTAAGGGGTTAAGTAGACCCTGCCACTATTTTCAGTGTTCAATCCTTAAAGTGTACCTCTCATGAAACAAACTTTTTATATATTAAAGACTAGCTGAGTACCCGGCGTTGCCCAGTTTTTCCTTCCTAATCCTTGTTGGGGAGGAAAATAAACAAAGGAGGAAGCTTTTGACTTCATATCCCGTCCTCATATATTGTTGTCATATCCCGACCTCCTATCTCATCATCATATCCCGGCCCTCCTATCCCGGCCCTCCTATCCCGGCCGTAATATGTGTACCAGTTATTGAAATATCTCCAGCTGTACAGAAGTTGTGGGAACATACATTTCCCATTGATCTGCATGGGACTTTAAACAAAAACCCCGACCCTCACTAATGGGGGTAGTTAAGGGTTAAATTAACTAACCTATATTTTAGTGGACATATAAGTAACATGTGACCAAGTATTATCGAAATATCTGCAGCCATTTGGAAGTTATGCAGTAACATATATTTCCCATTGACTTGAATGGAACTTTAAACAAACCCCGCCCCTGGCAAATGGGGGTGAGTAAGGGTTAAATCACCTATCCTATGTTTGTTGTTGACATATAAGTAACATGTGTGCCAAGTTTTATGTTAATATCTTTAGCCGTTTGGACGTGATGTTTGAACATACACACACACATACATACACACACACACGTTGAGTTTTATATATAATATATATATATATATATATATATATATATATATATATATATATATATATATATATATATATATATATATATATATATAGATAAAGCCCTACTGAACAACTTTTCAACTGATTTTATTTAAAAATGGTCACTGCTTTCATGTTTTTTTTTTGTTTTTTTTACTTTAAAAACTCCTCCACTAGGGGTCTCCCTAGCAGTCCTGGCCGCAAGCATTTCGGACTCAGGGCGTGAGTCTGAAATCACTCTACATTCAGGAGACATGAGCTCAGCGCAGCTCCCCCGCCTGTCAATCAGACAGGCAGGAGGGAGCGCTGAGCTTGTACACAAGCAGGGAGTGCTCCTGACCCACCTTGTGCCTTATTCCTGTAGAGCACAGCAGCTAGGGCTGTATGGACATTCCCTCTACTCTTTTTCTCTGTTCCTCCCTCTCTCTCTCTCCACTTTCCACATGGCTAATTATATATGCATATGCTGTGCTTATCTCCTCTCTGCAGAACTTGCTGTTGCTATGACAACCTCCCCTCACAGTGCTCTGAACTGAGCTACTGAAGAGTATAGCAAAAAGGTATTTTTAGGTTTTAAAGCAAAATAAATGCAGGTATAGACTTAGTCAGGGACAGATAGGGAGGGGGGTAATAGGGAAAGTTTAGATGGTGATAGGTGCTCTTTAAAGTGTTCATTTATTTATTCCATAGTGGTAGCGCCGGAGCAGTAGTTTTTCCCTAATATTTCCTTTTTGCTACTGGCTTGTGGATACCAGGTGCAATACTGCTGGCTTGCAACACAGGATCATCTTGTACCCCAGGCATCTTGGGGTGATATGCATGAACCAAAGTCTCAGAGAGACCAAGACTCACCCCTCAGACCAATACCTCACAGAATTATACGAGGTGCTGCCCTCCCATAGACATGAATGGAGGGGGTTTGGCGGCTGTAGTCGCCAGTCATCTGACATGAAGCTGAGTTTGTTACGTGACTAGGGTGCTGCAGCGGAGCTCATGGTGGTCCCCAGTTGCAGGACCCCCATGATTAGACATCTTATCCCCTATCATTTGGATAGGGGATAAGATGTTATCCAGTCGGAGTACCCCTTTAACAACGCATAGCACTCCCTTTAGTACCCTATTCAACACAGGTGGCGAAATTCCCATGAGTGCTCTTTTAGTACTACAAGTAGCAAGTCACATTTACCATCCCATGTCCAAGGGGTCCAAAATAGAAATTGTAGTAACACTCATTTAATTTTTTTAAATGCAAATGCAATGTGACATCCTTTATTCCATTAAGGCATACTATGCAACGTTTAAACCCAAGTGTGGGTATATTGGTAGGAAGGAAATAGCAGGCGGCACTCCAGGTCTTTGTGCAAATAAAACCGCTTCTTTATTGCTATTCAGTAGGTCACAGCAGAGAGGAATACACCAACAGTTTCACGTTACATAGAACACTTTCTCAAGGCCTCTATGTAGCATTCTATGGAACGTGAAACTGTTGGTGTGTTCCTCTCTGCTGTGACCTACTGAATAGCAATAAAAAAGCGGTTTTATTTACACAAAGACCTGGAGTGCCGCCTGCTATTTTCTTCCTACCAATATTCTCTGTGGACTTGTCTTTTTGGAGCGGGCACCGGTAGTGCAGCCGTGGATAAGGTGGTCTCGGGGGATCCCGGATTCGAGTGCGGTGGCTGGAAAGGTGCATGCAATCCCTCTTTCTATTGTGCATACCAAGTGTGGGTATAGTGTGCTTTGGCGTAATAAAAACATAATTGCCCACCTTACAGTCACTGCTGTTTTCCAAGGCCTGTTGCATAGCGCCTGCTGTGTTTGGCCTTTATACATTGAAGGAACAAATTAGATATTGTGGTAGGCCTCTGGGGTAGGGGTATTGTGGTCAGGGTTTTGCTTTAGTATATCAGGGGTTAAGGTTAACCCTATTGTTCGTGACGCCAGGCTGAGGGCTAGTATGCTGAGGTAATTTCTCCGGCCTATCCCCGCCCTTCCCAGTAACGATAGGTGCATGCAAATAATGACTGAAGGTCCACAAGGTAGTTGAACTTGGGTAAACTTTACTTAAAGGCTTGCGGTACATCCAATGAACAGTAACAGTCTCATTCAAACAGTCTCCATACACTTCAGTGACTGACAGTTTTTGCGGACCTTGACTTTTGTTATAAGTCTCAGAATTCAGGGTAATTTGCGAAGATCCGTCTGGATTTAGGGGTTAGATATGGTTTGGTGATCTTGCAGAGTGCTTAGGGATTGATACACTCACGGTTTTGTAATGATCAGCCGTCGCCGCAAGGCTCGGGTCTAAACTCACACATGACAGCAGAGCCGATCCTTCTCTAACAGCCCACGAGGAAAGAGATGCTGCTTGCTTGGCAGCCCAGGAACAAGAGATAGATTAATGGCTGGAGCTCCCTTATATGGGCAGGGGCTGAGCCATTTTGGATTGGTCCAATCAGCTGTTGTCCACTGTTACCAAGCATGGTGGGTGATCACCTGACTTCCTCCCAAAGGTCCTTGAACCATAAACCATAGAGTTTCACCCGATCACATGACCTGCAGGTCCTGCGACACTAACTAGGTAAGTACACTTCTATATAAATATATACATTATATTTAAATAATTTTAATTACAAAAGGGGTGACAAGGGGCTAACTAAGGATGAGGACCCCACCTATACCTAGGGACTCTGACTTTGGGGACCTCACCACAAGGCAACGGACGCAATCCGGTGCCAGGACACCACAATATGAAAAATAAAATCTGCTTCCCTCCCCTTTTTTATTTTTTATTTTGTAATTCTACTAGAATACGATCCAAGCTAAAAAATACAGTATATTTTGTATATATAAACCTTACAAAGTAAAGGGATGACTAACCATCTGCAGTCGGAGGCTTTCAGGAAACATTAAAAAACTTGTTATTATCTGTTTACAGACTTTTTGTTCTGCAGTTGTATGTTTTATGAATCTTTTATATGAAAATTATCTTCCCACTTCTAGTAAAACTAAATCCATTTCCTGGGCCAGTCTGTGCTGCAGCAGCTAATGAGCCTAACACTTATGAATCTGAATTAGCCTCATGTACAGTATATATGTGTGTTAAAGGGCTTGGTAACATTGCAGTGTGATTCTGATCATCTCCATTGTAAGAGAAGTGCTTGTGTTTACTGGATCTCCTCCGCTTTTGTTGCACTGTAAAGGAGAAGGCATCTGGTTGCTGGGAGATAGGGGCCTTCCAGTACAGCAGCAAGCAAGATTTATTAGGCAACAGATTCCTACCCATGCCCTCTCCCTCCCTCCCCCCCCCCCAATTTCTCACACGTTCGGGTAAATTTTCCATATCCTTCATATGTGATGAATTATACTGTGTGTAAAAGTCACAGTATTCTCCAATATATCATTGCATTCAAGTATTGTGGTAAATACAATTGTAGCAGCTTTATACTCAATTGCCTATTCCATTGGGGGTTAAGTAAAGAAACAGTCTTTATGTAAAGAAAGTCTTATGTCTATGCAGGGCCGTTTGAAGGAATTTGGGGGCCCTAAGCAAAATGGACATGGAGCCCCCCCCCCTTGATCTTTCACGCATGTCACGCTCTAGGGCTGGCGTCAGGACGTAGTAACGCCGGCCCTTGAATGCTGGGAGCGCGACGTGAGCGAACGTCTATACGAGGCCCCCAAATTAGGTGCAGCACAGTTCCCCCCACGTTAGGTGCGGCACAGTTCCCCCCACATTAGGTGCAGCAGAGTTCCCCCCACATTAGGTGCAGAAGAGTTCCCTCCACATTAGGTGCAGTATAGTTCCCCACATTAGGTGCAGTACAGTTCCTCCACATTAGATGCAGTATAATTCTCCCCACATTAGGTGCAGTATAGTCCCCCACATTAGGTGCAGTATAGTTCTCCCCATATTAGGTGCAGTATAGTTTACCCCACATTAGGTGCAGTATGGTTCTCCCCACATTAGGTGCAGTATAGTTCTCCCCACATTTGGTGCATTATAGTTCTCCCCACATTAGGTGCAGTACAGTTCTCCCCACATTTGGTGCAGTATATTCCCCCACATTTGGTGCAGTATAGTTCTCCCCACATTAGGTGCAGTATAGTTCTCCCCACATTAGGTGCAGTATAGTTCTCCCCACATTAGGTGCAGTACAGTTCTCCCCACTTTAGGTGCAGTATAGTTCTCCCCACATTAGGTGCAGTAAAGTTCTCCCCACATTAGGTGCAGTAAAGTTCTCCCCACATTTGGTGCAGTATAGTTCTCCCCACATTTGGTGCAGTATAGTTCTCCCCACATTTGGTGCAGTATAGTTCTCCACATTAAGTGCAGTATAGTTCTCCACATTAGGTTGGCAGTATAGTTCTCCCCATTAGGTTGCCAGTATAGTTTACCCCACATTAGGTGCAGTATAGTCCCCCCCACATTAGATGTAGTATGTTCCTCCACAGACATACAGCGTATGGCTAGAGGCTGTATGCCTGTTTACTGCCCTACTTCAGTGTTCTGACCACTGCTCCTTTTGTCCGGCCACCATAGCAGTAGGTCCCGGGACTGGAGGAGCGGTGGTCGGAGCACTGAAGCTGATGTGCCACTGGTCACTTACCATGCTGGCCAGCGCATGTCCTGTTCGCTGCTCCGCTCCTCCGCGCTGCTTTCCAATGGGCGCACGCACGGGACGGGCCAATTGCCCCCCCTGGATCTGCCACTGCATGCATTATATACACACACACAACACACTGTACACATTACATACTGTACATGCATGCTTCATACACACACATACTGTATACATTGCATACTGCACATGCATGCTTCATACACACATACTGTATACATTACATACTGCACATGCATTCTTCATACACACACAGCACACTGTATACATTACATACTGTACATGCATGCTTCATACACACACACAACACACTGTATACATTACATACTGTACAAGCATCATACACACACAACACACTGTACACATTACATACTGTACATGCATCATACACACTACACATTACATACTGTACATGCATCATACACACACTGTACATGCATCATACTGTACATGCATCATACACACACTGTACATGCATCAT
>NW_026608648.1:0-58927 GCF_029499605.1 Hyla sarda
TCGTCGCGGTCAATGGGAAAAGGCGCTTATCTGCAATCTAGGTGTTTCTGCGTGCTGCGCCCGCCCAAAGAGTGCCCGGGTGAAAACGACAACGCAGGCATGTCGGGTGCCACTGTCTGCACCAGCACAGCAAGTTTTGAGCAAATATCTCCTTCCGTTCGGCCGCAATGGCAAGAAGCTTGTGCATCTTCTCTGTTCGTCGCGGTCAATGGGAAAAGGCGCTTATCTGCAATCTAGGTGTTTCTGCGTGCTGCACCCGCCCAAACAGTGCCCGGGTAAAAACGACAACGCAGGCATGTCGGGTGCCACTGTCTGCACCAGCACAGCAAGTTTTGAGCAAATATCTCCTTCCGTTCGGCCGCAATGGCAAGAAGCTTGTGCATCTTCTATGTTCGTCGCGGTCAATGGGAAAAGGCGCTTATCTGCAATCTAGGTGTTTCTGCGTGCTGCGCCCGCCCAAACAGTGCCCGGGTTAAATCGACAACGCAGGCATGTCGGGTGCCACTGTCTGCACCAGCACAGCAAGTTTTGAGCAAATATCTCCTTCCGTTCGGCCTCAATGGTAAGAAGCTTGTGCATCTTCTCTGTTCGTCGCGGTCAATGGGAAAAGGCGCTTATCTGCAATCTAGGTGTTTCTGCGTGCTGCGCCCGCCCAAAGAATGCCCGGGTGAAAACGACAACGCAGGCATGTCGGGTGCCCCTGTCTGCACCAGCACAGCAAGTTTTGAGCAAATATCTCCTTCCATTAGGCCGCAATGGCAAGAAGCTTGTGCATCCTCTCTGTTCGTCGCGGTCAATGGGAAAAGGCGCTTATCTGCAATCTAGGTGTTTCTGCGTGCTGCGCCCGCCCAAAGAGTGCCCGGGTGAAAACGACAACGCAGGCATGTCGGGTGCCACTGTCTGCACCAGCACAGCAAGTTTTGAGCAAATATCTCCTTCCGTTCGGCCGCAATGGCAAGAAGCTTGTGCATCTTCTCTGTTCGTCGCGGTCAATGGGAAAAGGCGCTTATCTGCAATCTAGGTGTTTCTGCGTGCTGCGCCCGCCCAAAGAGTGCCCGGGTCAAAACGACAACGCAGGCATGTCGGGTGCCACTGTCTGCACCAGCACAGCAAGTTTTGAGCAAATATCTCCTTCCTTTCGGCCGCAATGGCAAGAAGCTTGTGCATCTTCTATGTTCGTCGCGGTCAATGGGAAAAGGCGCTTATCTGCAATCTAGGTGTTTCTGCGTGCTGCGCCCGCCCAAAGAGTGCCCGGGTTAAAGCGACAACGCAGGCATGTCGGGTGCCACTGTCTGCACCAGCACAGCAAGTTTTGAGCAAATATCTCCTTCCGTTCGGCCGCAATGGCAAGAAGCTTGTGCATCTTCTCTGTTCGTCGCGGTCAATGGGAAAAGGCGCTTATCTGCAATCTAGGTGTTTCTGCGTGCTGCACCCGCCCAAAGAGTGCCCGGGTGAAAACGACAACGCAGGCATGTCGGGTGCCACTGTCTGCACCAGCACAGCAAGTTTTGAGCAAATATCTCCTTCCGTTCGGCCGCAATGGCAAGAAGCTTGTGCATCCTCTCTGTTCGTCGCGGTCAATGGGAAAAGGCGCTTATCTGCAATCTAGGTGTTTCTGCGTGCTGCGCCCGCCCAAAGAGTGCCCGGGTGAAAACGACAACGCAGGCATGTCGGGTGCCACTGTCTGCACCAGCACAGCAAGTTTTGAGCAAATATCTCCTTCCGTTCGTCCGCAATGGCAAGAAGCTTGTGCATCCTCTCTGTTCGTCGCGGTCAATGGGAAAAGGCGCTTATCTGCAATCTAGGTGTTTCTGCGTGCTGCGCCCGCCCAAAGAGTGCCCGGGTGAAAACGACAACGCAGGCATGTCGGGTGCCACTGTCTGCACCAGCACAGCAAGTTTTGAGCAAATATCTCCTTCCGTTCGGCCGCAATGGCAAGAAGCTTGTGCATCTTCTCTGTTCGTCGCGGTCAATGGGAAAAGGCGCTTATCTGCAATCTAGGTGTTTCTGCGTGCTGCACCCTCCCAAACAGTGCCCGGGTAAAAACGACAACGCAGGCATGTCGGGTGCCACTGTCTGCACCAGCACAGCAAGTTTTGAGCAAATATCTCCTTCCGTTCGGCCGCAATGGCAAGAAGCTTGTGCATCTTCTATGTTCGTCGCGGTCAATGGGAAAAGGCGCTTATCTGCAATCTAGGTGTTTCTGCGTGCTGCGCCCGCCCAAACAGTGCCCGGGTTAAATCGACAACGCAGGCATGTCGGGTGCCACTGTCTGCACCAGCACAGCAAGTTTTGAGCAAATATCTCCTTCCGTTCGGCCTCAATGGTAAGAAGCTTGTGCATCTTCTCTGTTCGTCGCGGTCAATGGGAAAAGGCGCTTATCTGCAATCTAGGTGTTTCTGCGTGCTGCGCCCGCCCAAAGAGTGCCCGGGTGAAAACGACAACGCAGGCATGTCGGGTGCCCCTGTCTGCACCAGCACAGCAAGTTTTGAGCAAATATCTCCTTCCATTAGGCCGCAATGGCAAGAAGCTTGTGCATCCTCTCTGTTCGTCGCGGTCAATGGGAAAAGGCGCTTATCTGCAATCTAGGTGTTTCTGCGTGCTGCGCCCGCCCAAAGAGTGCCCGGGTGAAAACGACAACGCAGGCATGTCGGGTGCCACTGTCTGCACCAGCACAGCAAGTTTTGAGCAAATATCTCCTTCCGTTCGGCCGCAATGGCAAGAAGCTTGTGCATCTTCTCTGTTCGTCGCGGTCAATGGGAAAAGGCGCTTATCTGCAATCTAGGTGTTTCTGCGTGCTGCGCCCGCCCAAAGAGTGCTCGGGTGAAAACTACAACGCAGGCATGTCGGGTGCCACTGTCTGCACCAGCACAGCAAGTTTTGAGCAAATATCTCCTTCCGTTCGGCCGCAATGGCAAGAAGCTTGTGCATCTTCTCTGTTCGTCGCGGTCAATGGGAAAAGGCGCTTATCTGCAATCTAGGTGTTTCTGCTTGCTGCACCCGCCCAAAGAGTGCTCGGGTGAAAACGACAACGCAGGCATGTCGGGTGCCACTGTCTGCACCAGCACAGCAAGTTTTGAGCAAATATCTCCTTCCGTTCGGCCGCAATGGCAAGAAGCTTGTGCATCCTCTCTGTTCGTCGCGGTCAATGGGAAAAGGCGCTTATCTGCAATCTAGGTGTTTCTGCGTGCTGCGCCCGCCAAAAGAGTGCCCGGGTGAAAACGACAACGCAGGCATGTCGGGTGCCACTGTCTGCACCAGCAAAGCAAGTTTTGAGCAAATATCTCCTTCCGTTCGTCCGCAATGGCAAGAAGCTTGTGCATCCTCTCTGTTCGTCGCGTTCAATGGGAAAAGGCGCTTATCTGCAATTTAGGTGTTTCTGCGTGCTGTGCCCGCCCAAAGAGTGCCCGGGTTAAATCGACAACGTAGGCATGTCGGGTGCCACTGTCTGCACCAGCACAGCAAGTTTTGAGCAAATATCTCCTTCCGTTCGGCCTCAATGGTAAGAAGCTTGTGCATCTTCTCTGTTCGTCGCGGTCAATGGGAAAAGGCGCTTATCTGCAATCTAGGTGTTTCTGCGTGCTGCGCCCGCCCAAAGAATGCCCGGGTGAAAACGACAACGCAGGCATGTCTGGTGCCCCTGTCTGCACCAGCACAGCAAGTTTTGAGCAAATATCTCCTTCCATTAGGCCGCAATGGCAAGAAGCTTGTGCATCCTCTCTGTTCGTCGCGGTCAATGGGAAAAGGCGCTTATCTGCAATCTAGGTGTTTCTGCGTGCTGCGCCCGCCCAAAGAGTCCCCGGGTGAAAACGACAACGCAGGCATGTCGGGTGCCACTGTCTGCACCAGCACAGCAAGTTTTGAGCAAATATCTCCTTCCGTTCGGCCGCAATGGCAAGAAGCTTGTGCATCTTCTCTGTTCGTCGCGGTCAATGGGAAAAGGCGCTTATCTGCAATCTAGGTGTTTCTGCGTGCTGCACCCGCCCAAACAGTGCCCGGGTAAAAACGACAACGCAGGCATGTCGGGTGCCACTGTCTGCACCAGCACAGCAAGTTTTGAGCAAATATCTCCTTCCGTTCGGCCGCAATGGCAAGAAGCTTGTGCATCCTCTCTGTTCGTCGCGGTCAATGGGAAAAGGCGCTTATCTGCAATCTAGGTGTTTCTGCGTGCTGCACCCGCCCAAAGAGTGCCCGGGTGAAAACGACAACGCAGGCATGTCGGGTGCCACTGTCTGCACCAGCACAGCAAGTTTTGAGCAAATATCTCCTTCCGTTCGGCCGCAATGGCAAGAAGCTTGTGCATCTTCTATGTTCGTCGCGGTCAATGGGAAAAGGCGCTTATCTGCAATCTAGGTGTTTCTGCATGCTGCGCCCGCCCAAAGAGTGCCCGGGTGAAAACGACAACGCAGGCATGTCGGGTGCCACTGTCTGCACCAGCACAGCAAGTTTTGAGCAAATATCTCCTTCCGTTCGGCCGCAATGGCAAGAAGCTTGTGCATCTTCTCTGTTCGTCGCGGTCAATGGGAAAAGGCGCTTTTCAGCAATTTAGGTGTTTCTGCGTGCTGCGCCCGCCCAAAGAGTTCCCGGGTTAAATCGACAACGTAGGCATGTCGGGTGCCACTGTCTGCACCAGCACAGCAAGTTTTGAGCAAATATCTCCTTCCGTTCGGCCTCAATGGCAAGAAGCTTGTGCATCTTCTATGTTCGTCGCGGTCAATGGGAAAAGTCGCTTATCTGCAATTTAGGTGTTTCTGCGTGCTGTGCCCGCCCAAAGAGTGCCCGGGTTAAATCGACAACGTAGGCATGTCGGGTGCCACTGTCTGCACCAGCACAGCAAGTTTTGAGCAAATATCTCCTTCCGTTCGGCCGCAATGGCAAGAAGCTTGTGCATCCTCTCTGTTCGTCGCGGTCAATGGGAAAAGGCGCTTATCTGCAATCTAGGTGTTTCTGCGTGCTGCACCCGCCCAAAGAGTGCCCGGGTGAAAACGACAACGCAGGCATGTCGGGTGCCACTGTCTGCACCAGCACAGCAAGTTTTGAGCAAATATCTCCTTCCGTTCGGCCGCAATGGCAAGAAGCTTGTGCATCTTCTATGTTCGTCGCGGTCAATGGGAAAAGGCGCTTATCTGCAATCTAGGTGTTTCTGCGTGCTGCGCCCGCCCAAACAGTGCCCGGGTTAAATCGACAACGCAGGCATGTCGGGTGCCACTGTCTGCACCAACACAGCAAGTTTTGAGCAAATATCTCCTTCCGTTCGGCCTCAATGGTAAGAAGCTTGTGCATCTTCTCTGTTCGTCGCGGTCAATGGGAAAAGGCGCTTATCTGCAATCTAGGTGTTTCTGCATGCTGCGCCCGCCCAAAGAGTGCCCGGGTGAAAACGACAACGCAGGCATGTCGGGTGCCACTGTCTGCACCAGCACAGCAAGTTTTGAGCAAATATCTCCTTCCGTTCGGCCGCAATGGCAAGAAGCTTGTGCATCTTCTCTGTTCGTCGCGGTCAATGGGAAAAGGCGCTTTTCAGCAATTTAGGTGTTTCTGCGTGCTGCGCCCGCCCAAAGAGTGCCTGGGTTAAATCGACAACGTAGGCATGTCGGGTGCCACTGTCTGCACCAGCACAGCAAGTTTTGAGCAAATATCTCCTTCCGTTCGGCCTCAATGGCAAGAAGCTTGTGCATCTTCTATGTTCGTCGCGGTCAATGGGAAAAGGCGCTTATCTGCAATTTAGGTGTTTCTGCGTGCTGTGCCCGCCCAAAGAGTGCCCGGGTTAAATCGACAACGTAGGCATGTCGGGTGCCACTGTCTGCACCAGCACAGCAAGTTTTGAGCAAATATCTCCTTCCGTTCGGCATCAATGGTAAGAAGCTTGTGCATCTTCTCTGTTCGTCGCGGTCAATGGGAAAAGGCGCTTATCTGCAATCTAGGTGTTTCTGCGTGCTGCGCCCGCCCAAAGAGTGCCCGGGTGAAAACGACAACGCAGGCATGTCGGGTGCCACTGTCTGCACCAGCACAGCAAGTTTTGAGCAAATATCTCCTTCCGTTCGGCCGCAATGGCAAGAAGCTTGTGCATCTTCTCTGTTCGTCGCGGTCAATGGGAAAAGGCGCTTTTCAGCAATTTAGGTGTTTCTGCGTGCTGCGCCCGCCCAAAGAGTGCCTGGGTTAAATCGACAACGTAGGCATGTCGGGTGCCACTGTCTGCACCAGCACAGCAAGTTTTGAGCAAATATCTCCTTCCGTTCGGCCTCAATGGCAAGAAGCTTGTGCATCTTCTATGTTCGTCGCGGTCAATGGGAAAAGGCGCTTATCTGCAATTTAGGTGTTTCTGCGTGCTGTGCCCGCCCAAAGAGTGCCCGGGTTAAATCGACAACGTAGGCATGTCGGGTGCCACTGTCTGCACCAGCACAGCAAGTTTTGAGCAAATATCTCCTTCCGTTCGGCATCAATGGTAAGAAGCTTGTGCATCTTCTCTGTTCGTCGCGGTCAATGGGAAAAGGCGCTTATCTGCAATCTAGGTGTTTCTGCGTGCTGCACCCGCCCAAAGAGTGCCCGGGTGAAAACGACAACGCAGGCATGTCGGGTGCCACTGTCTGCACCAGCACAGCAAGTTTTGAGCAAATATCTCCTTCCGTTCGGCCGCAATGGCAAGAAGCTTGTGCATCCTCTCTGTTCGTCGCGGTCAATGGGAAAAGGCGCTTATCTGCAATCTAGGTGTTTCTGCGTGCTGCGCCCGCCCAAAGAGTGCCCGGGTGAAAACGACAACGCAGGCATGTCGGGTGCCACTGTCTGCACCAGCACAGCAAGTTTTGAGCAAATATCTCCTTCCGTTCGTCCGCAATGGCAAGAAGCTTGTGCATCCTCTCTGTTCGTCGCGGTCAATGGGAAAAGGCGCTTATCTGCAATCTAGGTGTTTCTGCGTGCTGCGCCCGCCCAAAGAGTGCCCGGGTGAAAACGACAACGCAGGCATGTCGGGTGCCACTGTCTGCACCAGCACAGCAAGTTTTGAGCAAATATCTCCTTCCGTTCGGCCGCAATGGCAAGAAGCTTGTGCATCTTCTCTGTTCGTCGCGGTCAATGGGAAAAGGCGCTTATCTGCAATCTAGGTGTTTCTGCGTGCTGCACCCTCCCAAACAGTGCCCGGGTAAAAACGACAACGCAGGCATGTCGGGTGCCACTGTCTGCACCAGCACAGCAAGTTTTGAGCAAATATCTCCTTCCGTTCGGCCGCAATGGCAAGAAGCTTGTGCATCTTCTATGTTCGTCGCGGTCAATGGGAAAAGGCGCTTATCTGCAATCTAGGTGTTTCTGCGTGCTGCGCCCGCCCAAAGAGTGCTCGGGTGAAAACTACAACGCAGGCATGTCGGGTGCCACTGTCTGCACCAGCACAGCAAGTTTTGAGCAAATATCTCCTTCCGTTCGGCCGCAATGGCAAGAAGCTTGTGCATCTTCTCTGTTCGTCGCGGTCAATGGGAAAAGGCGCTTATCTGCAATCTAGGTGTTTCTGCGTGCTGCACCCGCCCAAAGAGTGCCCGGGTGAAAACGACAACGCAGGCATGTCGGGTGCCACTGTCTGCACCAGCACAGCAAGTTTTGAGCAAATATCTCCTTCCGTTCGGCCGCAATGGCAAGAAGCTTGTGCATCCTCTCTGTTCGTCGCGGTCAATGGGAAATGGCGCTTATCTGCAATCTAGGTGTTTCTGCGTGCTGCGCCCGCCCAAAGAGTGCCCGGGTGAAAACGACAACGCAGGCATGTCGGGTGCCACTGTCTGCACCAGCACAGCAAGTTTTGAGCAAATATCTCCTTCCGTTCGTCCGCAATGGCAAGAAGCTTGTGCATCCTCTCTGTTCGTCGCGGTCAATGGGAAAAGGCGCTTATCTGCAATCTAGGTGTTTCTGCGTGCTGCGCCCGCCCAAAGAGTGCCCGGGTGAAAACGACAACGCAGGCATGTCCGGTGCCACTGTCTGCACCAGCACAGCAAGTTTTGAGCAAATATCTCCTTCCGTTCGGCCGCAATGGCAAGAAGCTTGTGCATCTTCTCTGTTCGTCGCGGTCAATGGGAAAAGGCGCTTATCTGCAATCTAGGTGTTTCTGCGTGCTGCACCCGCCCAAAGAGTGCCCGGGTGAAAACGACAACGCAGGCATGTCGGGTGCCACTGTCTGCACCAGCACAGCAAGTTTTGAGCAAATATCTCCTTCCGTTCGGCCGCAATGGCAAGAAGCTTGTGCATCTTCTCTGTTCGTCGCGGTCAATGGGAAAAGGCGCTTATCTGCAATCTAGGTGTTTCTGTGTGCTGCGCCCGCCCAAAGAGTGCCCGGGTGAAAACGACAACGCAGGCATGTCGGGTGCTACAGTCTGCACCAGCACAGCAAGTTTTGAGCAAATATCTCCTTCCGTTCGGCCGCAATGGCAAGAAGCTTGTGCATCTTCTCTGTTCGTCGCGGTCAATGGGAAAAGGCGCTTATCTGCAATCTAGGTGTTTCTGCGTGCTTCGCCCGCCCAAAGAGTGCCCAGGTGAAAACGACAACGCAGGCATGTCGGGTGCCACTGTCTGCACCAGCACAGCAAGTTTTGAGCAAATATCTCCTTCCGTTCGGCCGCAATGGCAAGAAGCTTGTGCATCTTCTCTGTTCGTCGCGGTCAATGGGAAAAGGCGCTTATCTGCAATCTAGGTGTTTCTGCGTGCTGCGCCCGCCCAAAGAGTGCCCGGGTCAAAACGACAACGCAGGCATGTCGGGTGCCACTGTCTGCACCAGCACAGCAAGTTTTGAGCAAATATCTCCTTCCTTTCGGCCGCAATGGCAAGAAGCTTGTGCATCTTCTATGTTCGTCGCGGTCAATGGGAAAAGGCGCTTATCTGCAATCTAGGTGTTTCTGCGTGCTGCGCCCGCCCAAAGAGTGCCCGGGTTAAAGCGACAACGCAGGCATGTCGGGTGCCACTGTCTGCACCAGCACAGCAAGTTTTGAGCAAATATCTCCTTCCGTTCGGCCGCAATGGCAAGAAGCTTGTGCATCCTCTCTGTTCGTCGCGGTCAATGGGAAAAGGCGCTTATCTGCAATCTAGGTGTTTCTGCGTGCTGCGCCCGCCCAAAGAGTGCCCGGGTGAAAACGACAATGCAGGCATGTCGGGTGCCACTGTCTGCACCAGCACAGCAAGTTTTGAGCAAATATCTCCTTCCGTTCGGCCGCAATGGCAAGAAGCTTGTGCATCTTCTATGTTCGTCGCGGTCAATGGGAAAAGGCGCTTATCTGCAATCTAGGTGTTTCTGCGTGCTGCGCCCGCCCAAACAGTGCCCGGGTGAAAACGACAACGCAGGCATGTCGGGTGCCACTGTCTGCACCAGCACAGCAAGTTTTGAGCAAATATCTCCTTCCATTCGTCCGCAATGGCAAGAAGCTTGTGCATCCTCTCTGTTCGTCGCGGTCAATGGGAAAAGGCGCTTATCTGCAATCTAGGTGTTTCTGCGTGCTGCGCCCGCCCAAAGAGTGCCCGGGTGAAAACGACAACGCAGGCATGTCCGGTGCCACTGTCTGCACCAGCACAGCAAGTTTTGAGCAAATATCTCCTTCCGTTCGGCCGCAATGGCAAGAAGCTTGTGCATCTTCTCTGTTCGTCGCGGTCAATGGGAAAAGGCGCTTATCTGCAATCTAGGTGTTTCTGCGTGCTGCACCCGCCCAAAGAGTGCCCGGGTGAAAACGACAACGCAGGCATGTCGGGTGCCACTGTCTGCACCAGCACAGCAAGTTTTGAGCAAATATCTCCTTCCGTTCGGCCGCAATGGCAAGAAGCTTGTGCATCTTCTCTGTTCGTCGCGGTCAATGGGAAAAGGCGCTTATCTGCAATCTAGGTGTTTCTGCGTGCTGCGCCCGCCCAAAGAGTGCCCGGGTGAAAACGACAACGCAGGCATGTCGGGTGCTACTGTCTGCACCAGCACAGCAAGTTTTGAGCAAATATCTCCTTCCGTTCGGCCGCAATGGCAAGAAGCTTGTGCATCTTCTCTGTTCGTCGCGGTCAATGGGAAAAGGCGCTTATCTGCAATCTAGGTGTTTCTGCGTGCTTCGCCCGCCCAAAGAGTGCCCAGGTGAAAACGACAACGCAGGCATGTCGGGTGCCACTGTCTGCACCAGCACAGCAAGTTTTGAGCAAATATCTCCTTCCGTTCGGCCGCAATGGCAAGAAGCTTGTGCATCTTCTCTGTTCGTCGCGGTCAATGGGAAAAGGCGCTTATCTGCAATCTAGGTGTTTCTGCGTGCTGCGCCCGCCCAAAGAGTGCCCAGGTCAAAACGACAACGCAGGCATGTCGGGTGCCACTGTCTGCACCAGCACAGCAAGTTTTGAGCAAATATCTCCTTCCTTTCGGCCGCAATGGCAAGAATCTTGTGCATCTTCTATGTTCGTCGCGGTCAATGGGAAAAGGCGCTTATCTGCAATCTAGGTGTTTCTGCGTGCTGCGCCCGCCCAAAGAGTGCCCGGGTTAAAGCGACAACGCAGGCATGTCGGGTGCCACTGTCTGCACCAGCACAGCAAGTTTTGAGCAAATATCTCCTTCCGTTCGGCCGCAATGGCAAGAAGCTTGTGCATCTTCTCTGTTCGTCGCGGTCAATGGGAAAAGGCGCTTATCTGCAATCTAGGTGTTTCTGCGTGCTGCACCCGCCCAAAGAGTGCCCGGGTGAAAACGACAACGCAGGCATGTCGGGTGCCACTGTCTGCACCAGCACAGCAAGTTTTGAGCAAATATCTCCTTCCGTTCGGCCGCAATGGCAAGAAGCTTGTGCATCTTCTCTGTTCGTCGCGGTCAATGGGAAAAGGCGCTTATCTGCAATCTAGGTGTTTCTGCGTGCTGCGCCCGCCCAAAGAGTGCTCGGGTGAAAACTACAACGCAGGCATGTCGGGTGCCACTGTCTGCACCAGCACAGCAAGTTTTGAGCAAATATCTCCTTCCGTTCGGCCGCAATGGCAAGAAGCTTGTGCATCTTCTCTGTTCGTCGCGGTCAATGGGAAAAGGCGCTTATCTGCAATCTAGGTGTTTCTGCGTGCTGCACCCGCCCAAAGAGTGCCCGGGTGAAAACGACAACGCAGGCATGTCGGGTGCCACTGTCTGCACCAGCACAGCAAGTTTTGAGCAAATATCTCCTTCCGTTCGGCCGCAATGGCAAGAAGCTTGTGCATCCTCTCTGTTCGTCGCGGTCAATGGGAAAAGGCGCTTATCTGCAATCTAGGTGTTTCTGCGTGCTGCGCCCGCCCAAAGAGTGCTCGGGTGAAAACTACAACGCAGGCATGTCGGGTGCCACTGTCTGCACCAGCACAGCAAGTTTTGAGCAAATATCTCCTTCCGTTCGGCCGCAATGGCAAGAAGCTTGTGCATCTTCTCTGTTCGTCGCGGTCAATGGGAAAAGGCGCTTATCTGCAATCTAGGTGTTTCTGCGTGCTGCACCCGCCCAAAGAGTGCCCGGGTGAAAACGACAACGCAGGCATGTCGGGTGCCACTGTCTGCACCAGCACAGCAAGTTTTGAGCAAATATCTCCTTCCGTTCGTCCGCAATGGCAAGAAGCTTGTGCATCCTCTCTGTTCGTCGCGGTCAATGGGAAAAGGCGCTTATCTGCAATCTAGGTGTTTCTGCGTGCTGCGCCCGCCCAAAGAGTGCCCGGGTGAAAACGACAACGCAGGCATGTCGGGTGCCACTGTCTGCACCAGCACAGCAAGTTTTGAGCAAATATCTCCTTCCGTTCGGCCGCAATGGCAAGAAGCTTGTGCATCTTCTCTGTTCGTCGCGGTCAATGGGAAAAGGCGCTTATCTGCAATCTAGGTGTTTCTGCGTGCTGCACCCGCCCAAACAGTGCCCGGGTAAAAACGACAACGCAGGCATGTCGGGTGCCACTGTCTGCACCAGCACAGCAAGTTTTGAGCAAATATCTCCTTCCGTTCGGCCGCAATGGCAAGAAGCTTGTGCATCTTCTATGTTCGTCGCGGTCAATGGGAAAAGGCGCTTATCTGCAATCTAGGTGTTTCTGCGTGCTGCGCCCGCCCAAACAGTGCCCGGGTTAAATCGACAACGCAGGCATGTCGGGTGCCACTGTCTGCACCAGCACAGCAAGTTTTGAGCAAATATCTCCTTCCGTTCGGCCTCAATGGTAAGAAGCTTGTGCATCTTCTCTGTTCGTCGCGGTCAATGGGAAAAGGCGCTTATCTGCAATCTAGGTGTTTCTGCGTGCTGCGCCCGCCCAAAGAGTGCCCGGGTGAAAACGACAACGCAGGCATGTCGGGTGCCCCTGTCTGCACCAGCACAGCAAGTTTTGAGCAAATATCTCCTTCCATTAGGCCGCAATGGCAAGAAGCTTGTGCATCCTCTCTGTTCGTCGCGGTCAATGGGAAAAGGCGCTTATCTGCAATCTAGGTGTTTCTGCGTGCTGCGCCCGCCCAAAGAGTGCCCGGGTGAAAACGACAACGCAGGCATGTCGGGTGCCACTGTCTGCACCAGCACAGCAAGTTTTGAGCAAATATCTCCTTCCGTTCGGCCGCAATGGCAAGAAGCTTGTGCATCTTCTCTGTTCGTCGCGGTCAATGGGAAAAGGCGCTTATCTGCAATCTAGGTGTTTCTGCGTGCTGCGCCCGCCCAAAGAGTGCCCGGGTCAAAACGACAACGCAGGCATGTCGGGTGCCACTGTCTGCACCAGCACAGCAAGTTTTGAGCAAATATCTCCTTCCTTTCGGCCGCAATGGCAAGAAGCTTGTGCATCTTCTATGTTCGTCGCGGTCAATGGGAAAAGGCGCTTATCTGCAATCTAGGTGTTTCTGCGTGCTGCGCCCGCCCAAAGAGTGCCCGGGTTAAAGCGACAACGCAGGCATGTCGGGTGCCACTGTCTGCACCAGCACAGCAAGTTTTGAGCAAATATCTCCTTCCGTTCGGCCGCAATGGCAAGAAGCTTGTGCATCTTCTCTGTTCGTCGCGGTCAATGGGAAAAGGCGCTTATCTGCAATCTAGGTGTTTCTGCGTGCTGCACCCGCCCAAAGAGTGCCCGGGTGAAAACGACAACGCAGGCATGTCGGGTGCCACTGTCTGCACCAGCACAGCAAGTTTTGAGCAAATATCTCCTTCCGTTCGGCCGCAATGGCAAGAAGCTTGTGCATCCTCTCTGTTCGTCGCGGTCAATGGGAAAAGGCGCTTATCTGCAATCTAGGTGTTTCTGCGTGCTGCGCCCGCCCAAAGAGTGCCCGGGTGAAAACGACAATGCAGGCATGTCGGGTGCCACTGTCTGCACCAGCACAGCAAGTTTTGAGCAAATATCTCCTTCCGTTCGTCCGCAATGGCAAGAAGCTTGTGCATCCTCTCTGTTCGTCGCGGTCAATGGGAAAAGGCGCTTATCTGCAATCTAGGTGTTTCTGCGTGCTGGTCCCGCCCAAAGAGTGCCCGGGTGAAAACGACAACGCAGGCATGTCGGGTGCCACTGTCTGCACCAGCACAGCAAGTTTTGAGCAAATATCTCCTTCCGTTCGGCCGCAATGGCAAGAAGCTTGTGCATCTTCTCTGTTCGTCGCGGTCAATGGGAAAAGGCGCTTATCTGCAATCTAGGTGTTTCTGCGTGCTGCACCCGCCCAAACAGTGCCCGGGTAAAAACGACAACGCAGGCATGTCGGGTGCCACTGTCTGCACCAGCACAGCAAGTTTTGAGCAAATATCTCCTTCCGTTCGGCCGCAATGGCAAGAAGCTTGTGCATCTTCTATGTTCGTTGCGGTCAATGGGAAAAGGCGCTTATCTGCAATCTAGGTGTTTCTGCGTGCTGCGCCCGCCCAAAGAGTGCCCGGGTTAAAGCGACAACGCAGGCATGTCGGGTGCCACTGTCTGCACCAGCACAGCAAGTTTTGAGCAAATATCTCCTTCCGTTCGGCCGCAATGGCAAGAAGCTTGTGCATCCTCTCTGTTCGTCGCGGTCAATGGGAAAAGGCGCTTATCTGCAATCTAGGTGTTTCTGCGTGCTGCACCCGCCCAAAGAGTGCCCGGGTGAAAACGACAACGCAGGCATGTCGGGTGCCACTGTCTGCACCAGCACAGCAAGTTTTGAGCAAATATCTCCTTCCGTTCGGCCGCAATGGCAAGAAGCTTGTGCATCTTCTATGTTCGTCGCGGTCAATGGGAAAAGGCGCTTATCTGCAATCTAGGTGTTTCTGCGTGCTGCGCCCGCCCAAAGAGTGCCCGGGTTAAAGCGACAACGCAGGCATGTCGGGTGCCACTGTCTGCACCAGCACAGCAAGTTTTGAGCAAATATCTCCTTCCGTTCGGCCGCAATGGCAAGAAGCTTGTGCATCTTCTCTGTTCGTCGCGGTCAATGGGAAAAGGCGCTTATCTGCAATCTAGGTGTTTCTGCGTGCTGCGCCCGCCCAAAGAGTGCTCGGGTGAAAACTACAACGCAGGCATGTCGGGTGCCACTGTCTGCACCAGCACAGCAAGTTTTGAGCAAATATCTCCTTCCGTTCGGCCGCAATGGCAAGAAGCTTGTGCATCTTCTCTGTTCGTCGCGGTCAATGGGAAAAGGCGCTTATCTGCAATCTAGGTGTTTCTGCGTGCTGCACCCGCCCAAAGAGTGCCCGGGTGAAAACGACAACGCAGGCATGTCGGGTGCCACTGTCTGCACCAGCACAGCAAGTTTTGAGCAAATATCTCCTTCCGTTCGGCCGCAATGGCAAGAAGCTTGTGCATCCTCTCTGTTCGTCGCGGTCAATGGGAAAAGGCGCTTATCTGCAATCTAGGTGTTTTTGCGTGCTGCGCCCGCCCAAAGAGTGCTCGGGTGAAAACTACAACGCAGGCATGTCGGGTGCCACTGTCTGCACCAGCACAGCAAGTTTTGAGCAAATATCTCCTTCCGTTCGGCCGCAATGGCAAGAAGCTTGTGCATCTTCTCTGTTCGTCGCGGTCAATGGGAAAAGGCGCTTATCTGCAATCTAGGTGTTTCTGCGTGCTGCGCCCGCCCAAAGAGTGCCCGGGTGAAAACGACAACGCAGGCATGTCGGGTGCCACTGTCTGCACCAGCACAGCAAGTTTTGAGCAAATATCTCCTTCCGTTCGGCCGCAATGGCAAGAAGCTTGTGCATCTTCTCTGTTCGTCGCGGTCAATGGGAAAAGGCGCTTATCTGCAATCTAGGTGTTTCTGCGTGCTGCACCCGCCCAAACAGTGCCCGGGTAAAAACGACAACGCAGGCATGTCGGGTGCCACTGTCTGCACCAGCACAGCAAGTTTTGAGCAAATATCTCCTTCCGTTCGGCATCAATGGTAAGAAGCTTGTGCATCTTCTCTGTTCGTCGCGGTCAATGGGAAAAGGCGCTTATCTGCAATCTAGGTGTTTCTGCGTGCTGCGCCCGCCCAAAGAGTGCCCGGGTGAAAACGACAACGCAGGCATGTCGGGTGCCCCTGTCTGCACCAGCACAGCAAGTTTTGAGCAAATATCTCCTTCCATTAGGCCGCAATGGCAAGAAGCTTGTGCATCCTCTCTGTTCGTCGCGGTCAATGGGAAAAGGCGCTTATCTGCAATCTAGGTGTTTCTGCGTGCTGCGCCCGCCCAAAGAGTGCCCGGGTGAAAACGACAACGCAGGCATGTCGGGTGCCACTGTCTGCACCAGCACAGCAAGTTTTGAGCAAATATCTCCTTCCGTTCGGCCGCAATGGCAAGAAGCTTGTGCATCTTCTCTGTTCGTCGCGGTCAATGGGAAAAGGCGCTTATCTGCAATCTAGGTGTTTCTGCGTGCTACGCCCGCCCAAAGAGTGCCCGGGTCAAAACGACAACGCAGGCATGTCGGGTGCCACTGTCTGCACCAGCACAGCAAGTTTTGAGCAAATATCTCCTTCCTTTCGGCCGCAATGGCAAGAAGCTTGTGCATCTTCTATGTTCGTCGCGGTCAATGGGAAAAGGCGCTTATCTGCAATCTAGGTGTTTCTGCGTGCTGCGCCCGCCCAAAGAGTGCCCGGGTTAAATCGACAACGTAGGCATGTCGGGTGCCACTGTCTGCACCAGCACAGCAAGTTTTGAGCAAATATCTCCTTCCGTTCGGCCTCAATGGTAAGAAGCTTGTGCATCTTCTCTGTTCGTCGCGGTCAATGGGAAAAGGCGCTTATCTGCAATCTAGGTGTTTCTGCGTGCTGCGCCCGCCCAAAGAGTGCCCGGGTGAAAACGACAACGCAGGCATGTCGGGTGCCCCTGTCTGCACCAGCACAGCAAGTTTTGAGCAAATATCTCCTTCCATTAGGCCGCAATGGCAAGAAGCTTGTGCATCCTCTCTGTTCGTCGCGGTCAATGGGAAAAGGCGCTTATCTGCAATCTAGGTGTTTCTGCGTGCTGCACCCGCCCAAAGAGTGCCCGGGTGAAAACGACAACGCAGGCATGTCGGGTGCCACTGTCTGCACCAGCACAGCAAGTTTTGAGCAAATATCTCCTTCCGTTCGGCCGCAATGGCAAGAAGCTTGTGCATCTTCTCTGTTCGTCGCGGTCAATGGGAAAAGGCGCTTATCTGCAATCTAGGTGTTTCTGCGTGCTGCACCCGCCCAAAGAGTGCCCGGGTGAAAACGACAACGCAGGCATGTCGGGTGCCACTGTCTGCACCAGCACAGCAAGTTTTGAGCAAATATCTCCTTCCGTTCGGCCGCAATGGCAAGAAGCTTGTGCATCCTCTCTGTTCGTCGCGGTCAATGGGAAAAGGCGCTTATCTGCAATCTAGGTGTTTCTGCGTGCTGCGCCCGCCCAAAGGGTGCCCGGGTGAAAACGACAACGCAGGCATGTCGGGTGCCACTGTCTGCACCAGCACAGCAAGTTTTGAGCAAATATCTCCTTCCGTTCGTCCGCAATGGCAAGAAGCTTGTGCATCCTCTCTGTTCGTCGCGGTCAATGGGAAAAGGCGCTTATCTGCAATCTAGGTGTTTCTGCGTGCTGCGCCCGCCCAAAGAGTGCCCGGGTGAAAACGACAACGCAGGCATGTCCGGTGCCACTGTCTGCACCAGCACAGCAAGTTTTGAGCAAATATCTCCTTCCGTTCGGCCGCAATGGCAAGAAGCTTGTGCATCCTCTCTGTTCGTCGCGGTCAATGGGAAAAGGCGCTTATCTGCAATCTAGGTGTTTCTGCGTGCTGCGCCCGCCAAAAGAGTGCCCGGGTGAAAACGACAACGCAGGCATGTCGGGTGCCACTGTCTGCACCAGCAAAGCAAGTTTTGAGCAAATATCTCCTTCCGTTCGTCCGCAATGGCAAGAAGCTTGTGCATCCTCTCTGTTCGTCGCGGTCAATGGGAAAAGGCGCTTATCTGCAATCTAGGTGTTTCTGCGTGCTGCGCCCGCCCAAAGAGTGCCCGGGTGAAAACGACAACGCAGGCATGTCGGGTGCCACTGTCTGCACCAGCACAGCAAGTTTTGAGCAAATATCTCCTTCCGTTCGGCCGCAATGGCAAGAAGCTTGTGCATCTTCTCTGTTCGTCGCGGTCAATGGGAAAAGGCGCTTATCTGCAATCTAGGTGTTTCTGCAAGCTGCGCCCGCCCAAAGAGTGCCCGGGTGAAAACGACAACGCAGGCATGTCGGGTGCCACTGTCTGCACCAGCACAGCAAGTTTTGAGCAAATATCTCCTTCCGTTCGGCCGCAATGGCAAGAAGCTTGTGCATCTTCTCTGTTCGTCGCGGTCAATGGGAAAAGGCGCTTATCTGCAATCTAGGTGTTTCTGCGTGCTGCACCCGCCCAAACAGTGCCCGGGTAAAAACGACAACGCAGGCATGTCGGGTGCCACTGTCTGCACCAGCACAGCAAGTTTTGAGCAAATATCTCCTTCCGTTCGGCCGCAATGGCAAGAAGCTTGTGCATCTTCTCTGTTCGTCGCGGTCAATGGGAAAAGGCGCTTTTCAGCAATTTAGGTGTTTCTGC
Organism: Hyla sarda; assembly: GCF_029499605.1. Lineage (NCBI taxonomy): Eukaryota > Metazoa > Chordata > Amphibia > Anura > Hylidae > Hyla > Hyla sarda. The sequence continues at coordinate 17,888 of NW_026608648.1, forward strand.
GTGCTGCGCCCGCCCAAAGAGTGCCCGGGTTAAATCGACAACGTAGGCATGTCGGGTGCCACTGTCTGCACCAGCACAGCAAGTTTTGAGCAAATATCTCCTTCCGTTCGGCCGCAATGGCAAGAAGCTTGTGCATCCTCTCTGTTCGTCGCGGTCAATGGGAAAAGGCGCTTATCTGCAATCTAGGTGTTTCTGCGTGCTGCACCCGCCCAAAGAGTGCCCGGGTGAAAACGACAACGCAGGCATGTCGGGTGCCACTGTCTGCACCAGCACAGCAAGTTTTGAGCAAATATCTCCTTCCGTTCGGCCGCAATGGCAAGAAGCTTGTGCATCTTCTATGTTCGTCGCGGTCAATGGGAAAAGGCGCTTATCTGCAATCTAGGTGTTTCTGCATGCTGCGCCCGCCCAAAGAGTGCCCGGGTGAAAACGACAACGCAGGCATGTCGGGTGCCACTGTCTGCACCAGCACAGCAAGTTTTGAGCAAATATCTCCTTCCGTTCGGCCGCAATGGCAAGAAGCTTGTGCATCTTCTCTGTTCGTCGCGGTCAATGGGAAAAGGCGCTTTTCAGCAATTTAGGTGTTTCTGCGTGCTGCGCCCGCCCAAAGAGTTCCCGGGTTAAATCGACAACGTAGGCATGTCGGGTGCCACTGTCTGCACCAGCACAGCAAGTTTTGAGCAAATATCTCCTTCCGTTCGGCCTCAATGGCAAGAAGCTTGTGCATCTTCTATGTTCGTCGCGGTCAATGGGAAAAGTCGCTTATCTGCAATTTAGGTGTTTCTGCGTGCTGTGCCCGCCCAAAGAGTGCCCGGGTTAAATCGACAACGTAGGCATGTCGGGTGCCACTGTCTGCACCAGCACAGCAAGTTTTGAGCAAATATCTCCTTCCGTTCGGCCGCAATGGCAAGAAGCTTGTGCATCCTCTCTGTTCGTCGCGGTCAATGGGAAAAGGCGCTTATCTGCAATCTAGGTGTTTCTGCGTGCTGCACCCGCCCAAAGAGTGCCCGGGTGAAAACGACAACGCAGGCATGTCGGGTGCCACTGTCTGCACCAGCACAGCAAGTTTTGAGCAAATATCTCCTTCCGTTCGGCCGCAATGGCAAGAAGCTTGTGCATCTTCTATGTTCGTCGCGGTCAATGGGAAAAGGCGCTTATCTGCAATCTAGGTGTTTCTGCGTGCTGCGCCCGCCCAAACAGTGCCCGGGTTAAATCGACAACGCAGGCATGTCGGGTGCCACTGTCTGCACCAGCACAGCAAGTTTTGAGCAAATATCTCCTTCCGTTCGGCCTCAATGGTAAGAAGCTTGTGCATCTTCTCTGTTCGTCGCGGTCAATGGGAAAAGGCGCTTATCTGCAATCTAGGTGTTTCTGCATGCTGCGCCCGCCCAAAGAGTGCCCGGGTGAAAACGACAACGCAGGCATGTCGGGTGCCACTGTCTGCACCAGCACAGCAAGTTTTGAGCAAATATCTCCTTCCGTTCGGCCGCAATGGCAAGAAGCTTGTGCATCTTCTCTGTTCGTCGCGGTCAATGGGAAAAGGCGCTTTTCAGCAATTTAGGTGTTTCTGCGTGCTGCGCCCGCCCAAAGAGTGCCTGGGTTAAATCGACAACGTAGGCATGTCGGGTGCCACTGTCTGCACCAGCACAGCAAGTTTTGAGCAAATATCTCCTTCCGTTCGGCCTCAATGGCAAGAAGCTTGTGCATCTTCTATGTTCGTCGCGGTCAATGGGAAAAGGCGCTTATCTGCAATTTAGGTGTTTCTGCGTGCTGTGCCCGCCCAAAGAGTGCCCGGGTTAAATCGACAACGTAGGCATGTCGGGTGCCACTGTCTGCACCAGCACAGCAAGTTTTGAGCAAATATCTCCTTCCGTTCGGCATCAATGGTAAGAAGCTTGTGCATCTTCTCTGTTCGTCGCGGTCAATGGGAAAAGGCGCTTATCTGCAATCTAGGTGTTTCTGCGTGCTGCGCCCGCCCAAAGAGTGCCCGGGTGAAAACGACAACGCAGGCATGTCGGGTGCCACTGTCTGCACCAGCACAGCAAGTTTTGAGCAAATATCTCCTTCCGTTCGGCCGCAATGGCAAGAAGCTTGTGCATCTTCTCTGTTCGTCGCGGTCAATGGGAAAAGGCGCTTTTCAGCAATTTAGGTGTTTCTGCGTGCTGCGCCCGCCCAAAGAGTGCCTGGGTTAAATCGACAACGTAGGCATGTCGGGTGCCACTGTCTGCACCAGCACAGCAAGTTTTGAGCAAATATCTCCTTCCGTTCGGCCTCAATGGCAAGAAGCTTGTGCATCTTCTATGTTCGTCGCGGTCAATGGGAAAAGGCGCTTATCTGCAATTTAGGTGTTTCTGCGTGCTGTGCCCGCCCAAAGAGTGCCCGGGTTAAATCGACAACGTAGGCATGTCGGGTGCCACTGTCTGCACCAGCACAGCAAGTTTTGAGCAAATATCTCCTTCCGTTCGGCATCAATGGTAAGAAGCTTGTGCATCTTCTCTGTTCGTCGCGGTCAATGGGAAAAGGCGCTTATCTGCAATCTAGGTGTTTCTGCGTGCTGCGCCCGCCCAAAGAGTGCCCGGGTGAAAACGACAACGCAGGCATGTCGGGTGCCCCTGTCTGCACCAGCACAGCAAGTTTTGAGCAAATATCTCCTTCCATTAGGCCGCAATGGCAAGAAGCTTGTGCATCCTCTCTGTTCGTCGCGGTCAATGGGAAAAGGCGCTTATCTGCAATCTAGGTGTTTCTGCGTGCTGCGCCCGCCCAAAGAGTGCCCGGGTGAAAACGACAACGCAGGCATGTCGGGTGCCACTGTCTGCACCAGCACAGCAAGTTTTTAGCAAATATCTCCTTCCGTTCGGCCGCAATGGCAAGAAGCTTGTGCATCTTCTCTGTTCGTCGCTGTCAATGGGAAAAGGCGCTTATCTGCAATCTAGGTGTTTCTGCGTGCTGCGCCCGCCCAAAGAGTGCCCGGGTGAAAACGACAACGCAGGCATGTCGGGTGCCACTGTCTGCACCAGCACAGCAAGTTTTGAGCAAATATCTCCTTCCGTTCGGCCGCAATGGCAAGAAGCTTGTGCATCTTCTATGTTCGTTGCGGTCAATGGGAAAAGGCGCTTATCTGCAATCTAGGTGTTTCTGCGTGCTGCGCCCGCCCAAAGAGTGCCCGGGTTAAAGCGACAACGCAGGCATGTCGGGTGCCACTGTCTGCACCAGCACAGCAAGTTTTGAGCAAATATCTCCTTCCGTTCGGCCGCAATGGCAAGAAGCTTGTGCATCCTCTCTGTTCGTCGCGGTCAATGGGAAAAGGCGCTTATCTGCAATCTAGGTGTTTCTGCGTGCTGCGCCCGCCCAAAGAGTGCTCGGGTGAAAACTACAACGCAGGCATGTCGGGTGCCACTGTCTGCACCAGCACAGCAAGTTTTGAGCAAATATCTCCTTCCGTTCGGCCGCAATGGCAAGAAGCTTGTGCATCTTCTCTGTTCGTCGCGGTCAATGGGAAAAGGCGCTTATCTGCAATCTAGGTGTTTCTGCGTGCTGCACCCGCCCAAAGAGTGCCCGGGTGAAAACGACAACGCAGGCATGTCGGGTGCCACTGTCTGCACCAGCACAGCAAGTTTTGAGCAAATATCTCCTTCCGTTCGGCCGCAATGGCAAGAAGCTTGTGCATCCTCTCTGTTCGTCGCGGTCAATGGGAAAAGGCGCTTATCTGCAATCTAGGTGTTTCTGCGTGCTGCGCCCGCCCAAAGAGTGCCCGGGTGAAAACGACAATGCAGGCATGTCGGGTGCCACTGTCTGCACCAGCACAGCAAGTTTTGAGCAAATATCTCCTTCCGTTCGTCCGCAATGGCAAGAAGCTTGTGCATCCTCTCTGTTCGTCGCGGTCAATGGGAAAAGGCGCTTATCTGCAATCTAGGTGTTTCTGCGTGCTGGTCCCGCCCAAAGAGTGCCCGGGTGAAAACGACAACGCAGGCATGTCGGGTGCCACTGTCTGCACCAGCACAGCAAGTTTTGAGCAAATATCTCCTTCCGTTCGGCCGCAATGGCAAGAAGCTTGTGCATCTTCTCTGTTCGTCGCGGTCAATGGGAAAAGGCGCTTATCTGCAATCTAGGTGTTTCTGCGTGCTGCACCCGCCCAAACAGTGCCCGGGTAAAAACGACAACGCAGGCATGTCGGGTGCCACTGTCTGCACCAGCACAGCAAGTTTTGAGCAAATATCTCCTTCCGTTCGGCCGCAATGGCAAGAAGCTTGTGCATCTTCTATGTTCGTTGCGGTCAATGGGAAAAGGCGCTTATCTGCAATCTAGGTGTTTCTGCGTGCTGCGCCCGCCCAAAGAGTGCCCGGGTTAAAGCGACAACGCAGGCATGTCGGGTGCCACTGTCTGCACCAGCACAGCAAGTTTTGAGCAAATATCTCCTTCCGTTCGGCCTCAATGGTAAGAAGCTTGTGCATCTTCTCTGTTCGTCGCGGTCAATGGGAAAAGGCGCTTATCTGCAATCTAGGTGTTTCTGCGTGCTGCGCCCGCCCAAAGAGTGCCCGGGTGAAAACGACAACGCAGGCATGTCGGGTGCCCCTGTCTGCACCAGCACAGCAAGTTTTGAGCAAATATCTCCTTCCATTAGGCCGCAATGGCAAGAAGCTTGTGCATCCTCTCTGTTCGTCGCGGTCAATGGGAAAAGGCGCTTATCTGCAATCTAGGTGTTTCTGCGTGCTGCGCCCGCCCAAAGAGTGCCCGGGTGAAAACGACAACGCAGGCATGTCGGGTGCCACTGTCTGCACCATTACAGCAAGTTTTGAGCAAATATCTCCTTCCGTTCTGCCGCAATGGCAAGAAGCTTGTGCATCCTCTCTGTTCGTCGCGGTCAATGGGAAAAGGCGCTTATCTGCAATCTAGGTGTTTCTGCGTGCTGCGCCCGCCCAAAGAGTGCCGGGTGAAAACGACAACGCAGGCATGTCGGGTGCCACTGCCTGCACCAGCACAGCAAGTTTTGAGCAAATATCTCCTTCCGTTCGGCCGCAATGGCAAGAAGCTTGTGCATCTTCTATGTTCGTCGCGGTCAATGGGAAAAGGCGCTTATCTGCAATCTAGGTGTTTCTGCGTGCTGCGCCCGCCCAAACAGTGCCCGGGTTAAATCGACAACGCAGGCATGTCGGGTGCCACTGTCTGCACCAGCACAGCAAGTTTTGAGCAAATATCTCCTTCCGTTCGGCCTCAATGGTAAGAAGCTTGTGCATCTTCTCTGTTCGTCGCGGTCAATGGGAAAAGGCGCTTATCTGCAATCTAGGTGTTTCTGCGTGCTGCGCCCGCCCAAAGAGTGCCCGGGTGAAAACGACAACGCAGGCATGTCGGGTGCCCCTGTCTGCACCAGCACAGCAAGTTTTGAGCAAATATCTCCTTCCATTAGGCCGCAATGGCAAGAAGCTTGTGCATCCTCTCTGTTCGTCGCGGTCAATGGGAAAAGGCGCTTATCTGCAATCTAGGTGTTTCTGCGTGCTGCGCCCGCCCAAAGAGTGCCCGGGTGAAAACGACAACGCAGGCATGTCGGGTGCCACTGTCTGCACCAGCACAGCAAGTTTTGAGCAAATATCTCCTTCCGTTCGGCCGCAATGGCAAGAAGCTTGTGCATCTTCTCTGTTCGTCGCGGTCAATGGGAAAAGGCGCTTATCTGCAATCTAGGTGTTTCTGCGTGCTGCACCCGCCCAAAGAGTGCCCGGGTGAAAACGACAACGCAGGCATGTCGGGTGCCACTGTCTGCACCAGCACAGCAAGCTTTGAGCAAATATCTCCTTCCGTTCGGCCGCAATGGCAAGAAGCTTGTGCATCTTCTCTGTTCGTCGCCGTCAATGGGAAAAGGCGCTTATCTGCAATCTAGGTGTTTCTGCGTGCTGCGCCCGCCCAAAGAGTGCCCGGGTGAAAACGACAACGCAGGCATGTCGGGTGCCACTGTCTGCACCAGCAAAGCAAGTTTTGAGCAAATATCTCCTTCCGTTCGGCCGCAATGGCAAGAAGCTTGTGCATCTTCTCTGTTCGTCGCGGTCAATGGGAAAAGGCGCTTATCTGCAATCTAGGTGTTTCTGCGTGCTTCGCCCGCCCAAAGAGTGCCCAGGTGAAAACGACAACGCAGGCATGTCGGGTGCCACTGTCTGCACCAGCACAGCAAGTTTTGAGCAAATATCTCCTTCCTTTCGGCCGCAATGGCAAGAAGCTTGTGCATCTTCTATGTTCGTCGCGGTCAATGGGAAAAGGCGCTTATCTGCAATCTAGGTGTTTCTGCGTGCTGCGCCCGCCCAAAGAGTGCCCGGGTTAAAGCGACAACGCAGGCATGTCGGGTGCCACTGTCTGCACCAGCACAGCAAGTTTTGAGCAAATATCTCCTTCCGTTCGGCCGCAATGGCAAGAAGCTTGTGCATCTTCTCTGTTCGTCGCGGTCAATGGGAAAAGGCGCTTATCTGCAATCTAGGTGTTTCTGCGTGCTGCGCCCGCCCAAAGAGTGCTCGGGTGAAAACTACAACGCAGGCATGTCGGGTGCCACTGTCTGCACCAGCACAGCAAGTTTTGAGCAAATATCTCCTTCCGTTCGGCCGCAATGGCAAGAAGCTTGTGCATCTTCTCTGTTCGTCGCGGTCAATGGGAAAAGGCGCTTATCTGCAATCTAGGTGTTTCTGCGTGCTGCACCCGCCCAAAGAGTGCCCGGGTGAAAACGACAACGCAGGCATGTCGGGTGCCACTGTCTGCACCAGCACAGCAAGTTTTGAGCAAATATCTCCTTCCGTTCGGCCGCAATGGCAAGAAGCTTGTGCATCCTCTCTGTTCGTCGCGGTCAATGGGAAAAGGCGCTTATCTGCAATCTAGGTGTTTCTGCGTGCTGCGCCCGCCCAAAGAGTGCTCGGGTGAAAACTACAACGCAGGCATGTCGGGTGCCACTGTCTGCACCAGCACAGCAAGTTTTGAGCAAATATCTCCTTCCGTTCGGCCGCAATGGCAAGAAGCTTGTGCATCTTCTCTGTTCGTCGCGGTCAATGGGAAAAGGCGCTTATCTGCAATCTAGGTGTTTCTGCGTGCTGCACCCGCCCAAAGAGTGCCCGGGTGAAAACGACAACGCAGGCATGTCGGGTGCCACTGTCTGCACCAGCACAGCAAGTTTTGAGCAAATATCTCCTTCCGTTCGTCCGCAATGGCAAGAAGCTTGTGCATCCTCTCTGTTCGTCGCGGTCAATGGGAAAAGGCGCTTATCTGCAATCTAGGTGTTTCTGCGTGCTGCGCCCGCCCAAAGAGTGCCCGGGTGAAAACGACAACGCAGGCATGTCGGGTGCCACTGTCTGCACCAGCACAGCAAGTTTTGAGCAAATATCTCCTTCCGTTCGGCCGCAATGGCAAGAAGCTTGTGCATCTTCTCTGTTCGTCGCGGTCAATGGGAAAAGGCGCTTATCTGCAATCTAGGTGTTTCTGCGTGCTGCACCCGCCCAAACAGTGCCCGGGTAAAAACGACAACGCAGGCATGTCGGGTGCCACTGTCTGCACCAGCACAGCAAGTTTTGAGCAAATATCTCCTTCCGTTCGGCCGCAATGGCAAGAAGCTTGTGCATCTTCTATGTTCGTCGCGGTCAATGGGAAAAGGCGCTTATCTGCAATCTAGGTGTTTCTGCGTGCTGCGCCCGCCCAAACAGTGCCCGGGTTAAATCGACAACGCAGGCATGTCGGGTGCCACTGTCTGCACCAGCACAGCAAGTTTTGAGCAAATATCTCCTTCCGTTCGGCCTCAATGGTAAGAAGCTTGTGCATCTTCTCTGTTCGTCGCGGTCAATGGGAAAAGGCGCTTATCTGCAATCTAGGTGTTTCTGCGTGCTGCGCCCGCCCAAAGAGTGCCCGGGTGAAAACGACAACGCAGGCATGTCGGGTGCCCCTGTCTGCACCAGCACAGCAAGTTTTGAGCAAATATCTCCTTCCATTAGGCCGCAATGGCAAGAAGCTTGTGCATCCTCTCTGTTCGTCGCGGTCAATGGGAAAAGGCGCTTATCTGCAATCTAGGTGTTTCTGCGTGCTGCGCCCGCCCAAAGAGTGCCCGGGTGAAAACGACAACGCAGGCATGTCGGGTGCCACTGTCTGCACCAGCACAGCAAGTTTTGAGCAAATATCTCCTTCCGTTCGGCCGCAATGGCAAGAAGCTTGTGCATCTTCTCTGTTCGTCGCGGTCAATGGGAAAAGGCGCTTATCTGCAATCTAGGTGTTTCTGCGTGCTGCGCCCGCCCAAAGAGTGCCCGGGTCAAAACGACAACGCAGGCATGTCGGGTGCCACTGTCTGCACCAGCACAGCAAGTTTTGAGCAAATATCTCCTTCCTTTCGGCCGCAATGGCAAGAAGCTTGTGCATCTTCTATGTTCGTCGCGGTCAATGGGAAAAGGCGCTTATCTGCAATCTAGGTGTTTCTGCGTGCTGCGCCCGCCCAAAGAGTGCCCGGGTTAAATCGACAACGTAGGCATGTCGGGTGCCACTGTCTGCACCAGCACAGCAAGTTTTGAGCAAATATCTCCTTCCGTTCGGCCTCAATGGTAAGAAGCTTGTGCATCTTCTCTGTTCGTCGCGGTCAATGGGAAAAGGCGCTTATCTGCAATCTAGGTGTTTCTGCGTGCTGCGCCCGCCCAAAGAGTGCCCGGGTGAAAACGACAACGCAGGCATGTCGGGTGCCCCTGTCTGCACCAGCACAGCAAGTTTTGAGCAAATATCTCCTTCCATTAGGCCGCAATGGCAAGAAGCTTGTGCATCCTCTCTGTTCGTCGCGGTCAATGGGAAAAGGCGCTTATCTGCAATCTAGGTGTTTCTGCGTGCTGCACCCGCCCAAAGAGTGCCCGGGTGAAAACGACAACGCAGGCATGTCGGGTGCCACTGTCTGCACCAGCACAGCAAGTTTTGAGCAAATATCTCCTTCCGTTCGGCCGCAATGGCAAGAAGCTTGTGCATCTTCTCTGTTCGTCGCGGTCAATGGGAAAAGGCGCTTATCTGCAATCTAGGTGTTTCTGCGTGCTGCACCCGCCCAAAGAGTGCCCGGGTGAAAACGACAACGCAGGCATGTCGGGTGCCACTGTCTGCACCAGCACAGCAAGTTTTGAGCAAATATCTCCTTCCGTTCGGCCGCAATGGCAAGAAGCTTGTGCATCCTCTCTGTTCGTCGCGGTCAATGGGAAAAGGCGCTTATCTGCAATCTAGGTGTTTCTGCGTGCTGCGCCCGCCCAAAGGGTGCCCGGGTGAAAACGACAACGCAGGCATGTCGGGTGCCACTGTCTGCACCAGCACAGCAAGTTTTGAGCAAATATCTCCTTCCGTTCGTCCGCAATGGCAAGAAGCTTGTGCATCCTCTCTGTTCGTCGCGGTCAATGGGAAAAGGCGCTTATCTGCAATCTAGGTGTTTCTGCGTGCTGCGCCCGCCCAAAGAGTGCCCGGGTGAAAACGACAACGCAGGCATGTCCGGTGCCACTGTCTGCACCAGCACAGCAAGTTTTGAGCAAATATCTCCTTCCGTTCGGCCGCAATGGCAAGAAGCTTGTGCATCCTCTCTGTTCGTCGCGGTCAATGGGAAAAGGCGCTTATCTGCAATCTAGGTGTTTCTGCGTGCTGCGCCCGCCAAAAGAGTGCCCGGGTGAAAACGACAACGCAGGCATGTCGGGTGCCACTGTCTGCACCAGCAAAGCAAGTTTTGAGCAAATATCTCCTTCCGTTCGTCCGCAATGGCAAGAAGCTTGTGCATCCTCTCTGTTCGTCGCGGTCAATGGGAAAAGGCGCTTATCTGCAATCTAGGTGTTTCTGCGTGCTGCGCCCGCCCAAAGAGTGCCCGGGTGAAAACGACAACGCAGGCATGTCGGGTGCCACTGTCTGCACCAGCACAGCAAGTTTTGAGCAAATATCTCCTTCCGTTCGGCCGCAATGGCAAGAAGCTTGTGCATCTTCTCTGTTCGTCGCGGTCAATGGGAAAAGGCGCTTATCTGCAATCTAGGTGTTTCTGCAAGCTGCGCCCGCCCAAAGAGTGCCCGGGTGAAAACGACAACGCAGGCATGTCGGGTGCCACTGTCTGCACCAGCACAGCAAGTTTTGAGCAAATATCTCCTTCCGTTCGGCCGCAATGGCAAGAAGCTTGTGCATCTTCTCTGTTCGTCGCGGTCAATGGGAAAAGGCGCTTATCTGCAATCTAGGTGTTTCTGCGTGCTGCACCCGCCCAAACAGTGCCCGGGTAAAAACGACAACGCAGGCATGTCGGGTGCCACTGTCTGCACCAGCACAGCAAGTTTTGAGCAAATATCTCCTTCCGTTCGGCCGCAATGGCAAGAAGCTTGTGCATCTTCTCTGTTCGTCGCGGTCAATGGGAAAAGGCGCTTTTCAGCAATTTAGGTGTTTCTGCGTGCTGCGCCCGCCCAAAGAGTGCCCGGGTTAAATCGACAACGTAGGCATGTCGGGTGCCACTGTCTGCACCAGCACAGCAAGTTTTGAGCAAATATCTCCTTCCGTTCGGCCGCAATGGCAAGAAGCTTGTGCATCCTCTCTGTTCGTCGCGGTCAATGGGAAAAGGCGCTTATCTGCAATCTAGGTGTTTCTGCGTGCTGCACCCGCCCAAAGAGTGCCCGGGTGAAAACGACAACGCAGGCATGTCGGGTGCCACTGTCTGCACCAGCACAGCAAGTTTTGAGCAAATATCTCCTTCCGTTCGGCCGCAATGGCAAGAAGCTTGTGCATCTTCTATGTTCGTCGCGGTCAATGGGAAAAGGCGCTTATCTGCAATCTAGGTGTTTCTGCATGCTGCGCCCGCCCAAAGAGTGCCCGGGTGAAAACGACAACGCAGGCATGTCAAGTGCCACTGTCTGCACCAGCACAGCAAGTTTTGAGCAAATATCTCCTTCCGTTCGGCCGCAATGGCAAGAAGCTTGTGCATCTTCTCTGTTCGTCGCGGTCAATGGGAAAAGGCGCTTTTCAGCAATTTAGGTGTTTCTGCGTGCTGCGCCCGCCCAAAGAGTTCCCGGGTTAAATCGACAACGTAGGCATGTCGGGTGCCACTGTCTGCACCAGCACAGCAAGTTTTGAGCAAATATCTCCTTCCGTTCGGCCTCAATGGCAAGAAGCTTGTGCATCTTCTATGTTCGTCGCGGTCAATGGGAAAAGTCGCTTATCTGCAATTTAGGTGTTTCTGCGTGCTGTGCCCGCCCAAAGAGTGCCCGGGTTAAATCGACAACGTAGGCATGTCGGGTGCCACTGTCTGCACCAGCACAGCAAGTTTTGAGCAAATATCTCCTTCCGTTCGGCCGCAATGGCAAGAAGCTTGTGCATCCTCTCTGTTCGTCGCGGTCAATGGGAAAAGGCGCTTATCTGCAATCTAGGTGTTTCTGCGTGCTGCACCCGCCCAAAGAGTGCCCGGGTGAAAACGACAACGCAGGCATGTCGGGTGCCACTGTCTGCACCAGCACAGCAAGTTTTGAGCAAATATCTCCTTCCGTTCGGCCGCAATGGCAAGAAGCTTGTGCATCTTCTATGTTCGTCGCGGTCAATGGGAAAAGGCGCTTATCTGCAATCTAGGTGTTTCTGCGTGCTGCGCCCGCCCAAACAGTGCCCGGGTTAAATCGACAACGCAGGCATGTCGGGTGCCACTGTCTGCACCAGCACAGCAAGTTTTGAGCAAATATCTCCTTCCGTTCGGCCTCAATGGTAAGAAGCTTGTGCATCTTCTCTGTTCGTCGCGGTCAATGGGAAAAGGCGCTTATCTGCAATCTAGGTGTTTCTGCATGCTGCGCCCGCCCAAAGAGTGCCCGGGTGAAAACGACAACGCAGGCATGTCGGGTGCCACTGTCTGCACCAGCACAGCAAGTTTTGAGCAAATATCTCCTTCCGTTCGGCCGCAATGGCAAGAAGCTTGTGCATCTTCTCTGTTCGTCGCGGTCAATGGGAAAAGGCGCTTTTCAGCAATTTAGGTGTTTCTGCGTGCTGCGCCCGCCCAAAGAGTGCCTGGGTTAAATCGACAACGTAGGCATGTCGGGTGCCACTGTCTGCACCAGCACAGCAAGTTTTGAGCAAATATCTCCTTCCGTTCGGCCTCAATGGCAAGAAGCTTGTGCATCTTCTATGTTCGTCGCGGTCAATGGGAAAAGGCGCTTATCTGCAATTTAGGTGTTTCTGCGTGCTGTGCCCGCCCAAAGAGTGCCCGGGTTAAATCGACAACGTAGGCATGTCGGGTGCCACTGTCTGCACCAGCACAGCAAGTTTTGAGCAAATATCTCCTTCCGTTCGGCATCAATGGTAAGAAGCTTGTGCATCTTCTCTGTTCGTCGCGGTCAATGGGAAAAGGCGCTTATCTGCAATCTAGGTGTTTCTGCGTGCTGCGCCCGCCCAAAGAGTGCCCGGGTGAAAACGACAACGCAGGCATGTCGGGTGCCACTGTCTGCACCAGCACAGCAAGTTTTGAGCAAATATCTCCTTCCGTTCGGCCGCAATGGCAAGAAGCTTGTGCATCTTCTCTGTTCGTCGCGGTCAATGGGAAAAGGCGCTTTTCAGCAATTTAGGTGTTTCTGCGTGCTGCGCCCGCCCAAAGAGTGCCTGGGTTAAATCGACAACGTAGGCATGTCGGGTGCCACTGTCTGCACCAGCACAGCAAGTTTTGAGCAAATATCTCCTTCCGTTCGGCCTCAATGGCAAGAAGCTTGTGCATCTTCTATGTTCGTCGCGGTCAATGGGAAAAGGCGCTTATCTGCAATTTAGGTGTTTCTGCGTGCTGTGCCCGCCCAAAGAGTGCCCGGGTTAAATCGACAACGTAGGCATGTCGGGTGCCACTGTCTGCACCAGCACAGCAAGTTTTGAGCAAATATCTCCTTCCGTTCGGCATCAATGGTAAGAAGCTTGTGCATCTTCTCTGTTCGTCGCGGTCAATGGGAAAAGGCGCTTATCTGCAATCTAGGTGTTTCTGCGTGCTGCGCCCGCCCAAAGAGTGCCCGGGTGAAAACGACAACGCAGGCATGTCGGGTGCCCCTGTCTGCACCAGCACAGCAAGTTTTGAGCAAATATCTCCTTCCATTAGGCCGCAATGGCAAGAAGCTTGTGCATCCTCTCTGTTCGTCGCGGTCAATGGGAAAAGGCGCTTATCTGCAATCTAGGTGTTTCTGCGTGCTGCGCCCGCCCAAAGAGTGCCCGGGTGAAAACGACAACGCAGGCATGTCGGGTGCCACTGTCTGCACCAGCACAGCAAGTTTTTAGCAAATATCTCCTTCCGTTCGGCCGCAATGGCAAGAAGCTTGTGCATCTTCTCTGTTCGTCGCTGTCAATGGGAAAAGGCGCTTATCTGCAATCTAGGTGTTTCTGCGTGCTGCGCCCGCCCAAAGAGTGCCCGGGTGAAAACGACAACGCACGCATGTCGGGTGCCACTGTCTGCACCAGCACAGCAAGTTTTGAGCAAATATCTCCTTCCATTCGGCCGCAATGGCAAGAAGCTTGTGCATCTTCTATGTTCGTTGCGGTCAATGGGAAAAGGCGCTTATCTGCAATCTAGGTGTTTCTGCGTGCTGCGCCCGCCCAAAGAGTGCCCGGGTTAAAGCGACAACGCAGGCATGTCGGGTGCCACTGTCTGCACCAGCACAGCAAGTTTTGAGCAAATATCTCCTTCCGTTCGGCCGCAATGGCAAGAAGCTTGTGCATCCTCTCTGTTCGTCGCGGTCAATGGGAAAAGGCGCTTATCTGCAATCTAGGTGTTTCTGCGTGCTGCGCCCGCCCAAAGAGTGCTCGGGTGAAAACTACAACGCAGGCATGTCGGGTGCCACTGTCTGCACCAGCACAGCAAGTTTTGAGCAAATATCTCCTTCCGTTCGGCCGCAATGGCAAGAAGCTTGTGCATCTTCTCTGTTCGTCGCGGTCAATGGGAAAAGGCGCTTATCTGCAATCTAGGTGTTTCTGCGTGCTGCACCCGCCCAAAGAGTGCCCGGGTGAAAACGACAACGCAGGCATGTCGGGTGCCACTGTCTGCACCAGCACAGCAAGTTTTGAGCAAATATCTCCTTCCGTTCGGCCGCAATGGCAAGAAGCTTGTGCATCCTCTCTGTTCGTCGCGGTCAATGGGAAAAGGCGCTTATCTGCAATCTAGGTGTTTCTGCGTGCTGCGCCCGCCCAAAGAGTGCCCGGGTGAAAACGACAATGCAGGCATGTCGGGTGCCACTGTCTGCACCAGCACAGCAAGTTTTGAGCAAATATCTCCTTCCGTTCGTCCGCAATGGCAAGAAGCTTGTGCATCCTCTCTGTTCGTCGCGGTCAATGGGAAAAGGCGCTTATCTGCAATCTAGGTGTTTCTGCGTGCTGGTCCCGCCCAAAGAGTGCCCGGGTGAAAACGACAACGCAGGCATGTCGGGTGCCACTGTCTGCACCAGCACAGCAAGTTTTGAGCAAATATCTCCTTCCGTTCGGCCGCAATGGCAAGAAGCTTGTGCATCTTCTCTGTTCGTCGCGGTCAATGGGAAAAGGCGCTTATCTGCAATCTAGGTGTTTCTGCGTGCTGCACCCGCCCAAACAGTGCCCGGGTAAAAACGACAACGCAGGCATGTCGGGTGCCACTGTCTGCACCAGCACAGCAAGTTTTGAGCAAATATCTCCTTCCGTTCGGCCGCAATGGCAAGAAGCTTGTGCATCTTCTATGTTCGTCGCGGTCAATGGGAAAAGGCGCTTATCTGCAATCTAGGTGTTTCTGCGTGCTGCGCCCGCCCAAACAGTGCCCGGGTGAAAACGACAACGCAGGCATGTCGGGTGCCACTGTCTGCACCAGCACAGCAAGTTTTGAGCAAATATCTCCTTCCATTCGTCCGCAATGGCAAGAAGCTTGTGCATCCTCTCTGTTCGTCGCGGTCAATGGGAAAAGGCGCTTATCTGCAATCTAGGTGTTTCTGCGTGCTGCGCCCGCCCAAAGAGTGCCCGGGTGAAAACGACAACGCAGGCATGTCCGGTGCCACTGTCTGCACCAGCACAGCAAGTTTTGAGCAAATATCTCCTTCCGTTCGGCCGCAATGGCAAGAAGCTTGTGCATCTTCTCTGTTCGTCGCGGTCAATGGGAAAAGGCGCTTATCTGCAATCTAGGTGTTTCTGCGTGCTGCACCCGCCCAAAGAGTGCCCGGGTGAAAACGACAACGCAGGCATGTCGGGTGCCACTGTCTGCACCAGCACAGCAAGTTTTGAGCAAATATCTCCTTCCGTTCGGCCGCAATGGCAAGAAGCTTGTGCATCTTCTCTGTTCGTCGCGGTCAATGGGAAAAGGCGCTTATCTGCAATCTAGGTGTTTCTGCGTGCTGCGCCCGCCCAAAGAGTGCCCGGGTGAAAACGACAACGCAGGCATGTCGGGTGCTACTGTCTGCACCAGCACAGCAAGTTTTGAGCAAATATCTCCTTCCGTTCGGCCGCAATGGCAAGAAGCTTGTGCATCTTCTCTGTTCGTCGCGGTCAATGGGAAAAGGCGCTTATCTGCAATCTAGGTGTTTCTGCGTGCTTCGCCCGCCCAAAGAGTGCCCAGGTGAAAACGACAACGCAGGCATGTCGGGTGCCACTGTCTGCACCAGCACAGCAAGTTTTGAGCAAATATCTCCTTCCGTTCGGCCGCAATGGCAAGAAGCTTGTGCATCTTCTCTGTTCGTCGCGGTCAATGGGAAAAGGCGCTTATCTGCAATCTAGGTGTTTCTGCGTGCTGCGCCCGCCCAAAGAGTGCCCGGGTCAAAACGACAACGCAGGCATGTCGGGTGCCACTGTCTGCACCAGCACAGCAAGTTTTGAGCAAATATCTCCTTCCTTTCGGCCGCAATGGCAAGAATCTTGTGCATCTTCTATGTTCGTCGCGGTCAATGGGAAAAGGCGCTTATCTGCAATCTAGGTGTTTCTGCGTGCTGCGCCCGCCCAAAGAGTGCCCGGGTTAAAGCGACAACGCAGGCATGTCGGGTGCCACTGTCTGCACCAGCACAGCAAGTTTTGAGCAAATATCTCCTTCCGTTCGGCCGCAATGGCAAGAAGCTTGTGCATCTTCTCTGTTCGTCGCGGTCAATGGGAAAAGGCGCTTATCTGCAATCTAGGTGTTTCTGCGTGCTGCACCCGCCCAAAGAGTGCCCGGGTGAAAACGACAACGCAGGCATGTCGGGTGCCACTGTCTGCACCAGCACAGCAAGTTTTGAGCAAATATCTCCTTCCGTTCGGCCGCAATGGCAAGAAGCTTGTGCATCCTCTCTGTTCGTCGCGGTCAATGGGAAAAGGCGCTTATCTGCAATCTAGGTGTTTCTGCGTGCTGCGCCCGCCCAAAGAGTGCTCGGGTGAAAACTACAACGCAGGCATGTCGGGTGCCACTGTCTGCACCAGCACAGCAAGTTTTGAGCAAATATCTCCTTCCGTTCGGCCGCAATGGCAAGAAGCTTGTGCATCTTCTCTGTTCGTCGCGGTCAATGGGAAAAGGCGCTTATCTGCAATCTAGGTGTTTCTGCGTGCTGCACCCGCCCAAAGAGTGCCCGGGTGAAAACGACAACGCAGGCATGTCGGGTGCCACTGTCTGCACCAGCACAGCAAGTTTTGAGCAAATATCTCCTTCCGTTCGTCCGCAATGGCAAGAAGCTTGTGCATCCTCTCTGTTCGTCGCGGTCAATGGGAAAAGGCGCTTATCTGCAATCTAGGTGTTTCTGCGTGCTGCGCCCGCCCAAAGAGTGCCCGGGTGAAAACGACAACGCAGGCATGTCGGGTGCCACTGTCTGCACCAGCACAGCAAGTTTTGAGCAAATATCTCCTTCCGTTCGGCCGCAATGGCAAGAAGCTTGTGCATCTTCTCTGTTCGTCGCGGTCAATGGGAAAAGGCGCTTATCTGCAATCTAGGTGTTTCTGCGTGCTGCACCCGCCCAAACAGTGCCCGGGTAAAAACGACAACGCAGGCATGTCGGGTGCCACTGTCTGCACCAGCACAGCAAGTTTTGAGCAAATATCTCCTTCCGTTCGGCCGCAATGGCAAGAAGCTTGTGCATCTTCTATGTTCGTCGCGGTCAATGGGAAAAGGCGCTTATCTGCAATCTAGGTGTTTCTGCGTGCTGCGCCCGCCCAAACAGTGCCCGGGTTAAATCGACAACGCAGGCATGTCGGGTGCCACTGTCTGCACCAGCACAGCAAGTTTTGAGCAAATATCTCCTTCCGTTCGGCCTCAATGGTAAGAAGCTTGTGCATCTTCTCTGTTCGTCGCGGTCAATGGGAAAAGGCGCTTATCTGCAATCTAGGTGTTTCTGCGTGCTGCGCCCGCCCAAAGAGTGCCCGGGTGAAAACGACAACGCAGGCATGTCGGGTGCCCCTGTCTGCACCAGCACAGCAAGTTTTGAGCAAATATCTCCTTCCATTAGGCCGCAATGGCAAGAAGCTTGTGCATCCTCTCTGTTCGTCGCGGTCAATGGGAAAAGGCGCTTATCTGCAATCTAGGTGTTTCTGCGTGCTGCGCCCGCCCAAAGAGTGCCCGGGTGAAAACGACAACGCAGGCATGTCGGGTGCCACTGTCTGCACCAGCACAGCAAGTTTTGAGCAAATATCTCCTTCCGTTCGGCCGCAATGGCAAGAAGCTTGTGCATCTTCTCTGTTCGTCGCGGTCAATGGGAAAAGGCGCTTATCTGCAATCTAGGTGTTTCTGCGTGCTGCGCCCGCCCAAAGAGTGCCCGGGTCAAAACGACAACGCAGGCATGTCGGGTGCCACTGTCTGCACCAGCACAGCAAGTTTTGAGCAAATATCTCCTTCCTTTCGGCCGCAATGGCAAGAAGCTTGTGCATCTTCTATGTTCGTCGCGGTCAATGGGAAAAGGCGCTTATCTGCAATCTAGGTGTTTCTGCGTGCTGCGCCCGCCCAAAGAGTGCCCGGGTTAAAGCGACAACGCAGGCATGTCGGGTGCCACTGTCTGCACCAGCACAGCAAGTTTTGAGCAAATATCTCCTTCCGTTCGGCCGCAATGGCAAGAAGCTTGTGCATCTTCTCTGTTCGTCGCGGTCAATGGGAAAAGGCGCTTATCTGCAATCTAGGTGTTTCTGCGTGCTGCACCCGCCCAAAGAGTGCCCGGGTGAAAACGACAACGCAGGCATGTCGGGTGCCACTGTCTGCACCAGCACAGCAAGTTTTGAGCAAATATCTCCTTCCGTTCGGCCGCAATGGCAAGAAGCTTGTGCATCCTCTCTGTTCGTCGCGGTCAATGGGAAAAGGCGCTTATCTGCAATCTAGGTGTTTCTGCGTGCTGCGCCCGCCCAAAGAGTGCCCGGGTGAAAACGACAACGCAGGCATGTCGGGTGCCACTGTCTGCACCAGCACAGAAAGTTTTGAGCAAATATCTCCTTCCGTTCGTCCGCAATGGCAAGAAGCTTGTGCATCCTCTCTGTTCGTCGCGGTCAATGGGAAAAGGCGCTTATCTGCAATCTAGGTGTTTCTGCGTGCTGCGCCCGCCCAAAGAGTGCCCGGGTGAAAACGACAACGCAGGCATGTCGGGTGCCACTGTCTGCACCAGCACAGCAAGTTTTGAGCAAATATCTCCTTCCGTTCGGCCGCAATGGCAAGAAGCTTGTGCATCTTCTCTGTTCGTCGCGGTCAATGGGAAAAGGCGCTTATCTGCAATCTAGGTGTTTCTGCGTGCTGCACCCTCCCAAACAGTGCCCGGGTAAAAACGACAACGCAGGCATGTCGGGTGCCACTGTCTGCACCAGCACAGCAAGTTTTGAGCAAATATCTCCTTCCGTTCGGCCGCAATGGCAAGAAGCTTGTGCATCTTCTATGTTCGTCGCGGTCAATGGGAAAAGGCGCTTATCTGCAATCTAGGTGTTTCTGCGTGCTGCGCCCGCCCAAACAGTGCCCGGGTTAAATCGACAACGCAGGCATGTCGGGTGCCACTGTCTGCACCAGCACAGCAAGTTTTGAGCAAATATCTCCTTCCGTTCGGCCTCAATGGTAAGAAGCTTGTGCATCTTCTCTGTTCGTCGCGGTCAATGGGAAAAGGCGCTTATCTGCAATCTAGGTGTTTCTGCGTGCTGCGCCCGCCCAAAGAGTGCCCGGGTGAAAACGACAACGCAGGCATGTCGGGTGCCCCTGTCTGCACCAGCACAGCAAGTTTTGAGCAAATATCTCCTTCCATTAGGCCGCAATGGCAAGAAGCTTGTGCATCCTCTCTGTTCGTCGCGGTCAATGGGAAAAGGCGCTTATCTGCTATCTAGGTGTTTCTGCGTGCTGCGCCCGCCCAAAGAGTGCCCGGGTGAAAACGACAACGCAGGCATGTCGGGTGCCACTGTCTGCACCAGCACAGCAAGTTTTGAGCAAATATCTCCTTCCGTTCGGCCGCAATGGCAAGAAGCTTGTGCATCTTCTCTGTTCGTCGCGGTCAATGGGAAAAGGCGCTTATCTGCAATCTAGGTGTTTCTGCGTGCTGCGCCCGCCCAAAGAGTGCTCGGGTGAAAACTACAACGCAGGCATGTCGGGTGCCACTGTCTGCACCAGCACAGCAAGTTTTGAGCAAATATCTCCTTCCGTTCGTCCGCAATGGCAAGAAGCTTGTGCATCCTCTCTGTTCGTCGCGGTCAATGGGAAAAGGCGCTTATCTGCAATCTAGGTGTTTCTGCGTGCTGCGCCCGCCCAAAGAGTGCCCGGGTGAAAACGACAACGCAGGCATGTCGGGTGCCACTGTCTGCACCAGCACAGCAAGTTTTGAGCAAATATCTCCTTCCGTTCGGCCGCAATGGCAAGAAGCTTGTGCATCCTCTCTGTTCGTCGCGGTCAATGGGAAAAGGCGCTTATCTGCAATCTAGGTGTTTCTGCGTGCTGCGCCCGCCCAAAGAGTGCCCGGGTGAAAACGACAACGCAGGCATGTCGGGTGCCACTGTCTGCACCAGCACAGCAAGTTTTGAGCAAATATCTCCTTCCGTTCGGCCGCAATGGCAAGAAGCTTGTGCATCTTCTCTGTTCGTCGCGGTCAATGGGAAAAGGCGCTTATCTGCAATCTAGGTGTTTCTGCAAGCTGCGCCCGCCCAAAGAGTGCCCGGGTGAAAACGACAACGCAGGCATGTCGGGTGCCACTGTCTGCACCAGCACAGCAAGTTTTGAGCAAATATCTCCTTCCGTTCGGCCGCAATGGCAAGAAGCTTGTGCATCTTCTCTGTTCGTCGCGGTCAATGGGAAAAGGCGCTTATCTGCAATCTAGGTGTTTCTGCGTGCTGCACCCGCCCAAACAGTGCCCGGGTAAAAACGACAACGCAGGCATGTCGGGTGCCACTGTCTGCACCAGCACAGCAAGTTTTGAGCAAATATCTCCTTCCGTTCGGCCGCAATGGCAAGAAGCTTGTGCATCTTCTCTGTTCGTCGCGGTCAATGGGAAAAGGCGCTTTTCAGCAATTTAGGTGTTTCTGCGTGCTGCGCCCGCCCAAAGAGTGCCCGGGTTAAATCGACAACGTAGGCATGTCGGGTGCCACTGTCTGCACCAGCACAGCAAGTTTTGAGCAAATATCTCCTTCCGTTCGGCCGCAATGGCAAGAAGCTTGTGCATCCTCTCTGTTCGTCGCGGTCAATGGGAAAAGGCGCTTATCTGCAATCTAGGTGTTTCTGCGTGCTGCACCCGCCCAAAGAGTGCCCGGGTGAAAACGACAACGCAGGCATGTCGGGTGCCACTGTCTGCACCAGCACAGCAAGTTTTGAGCAAATATCTCCTTCCGTTCGGCCGCAATGGCAAGAAGCTTGTGCATCTTCTATGTTCGTCGCGGTCAATGGGAAAAGGCGCTTATCTGCAATCTAGGTGTTTCTGCATGCTGCGTCCGCCCAAAGAGTGCCCGGGTGAAAACGACAACGCAGGCATGTCGGGTGCCACTGTCTGCACCAGCACAGCAAGTTTTGAGCAAATATCTCCTTCCGTTCGGCCGCAATGGCAAGAAGCTTGTGCATCTTCTCTGTTCGTCGCGGTCAATGGGAAAAGGCGCTTTTCAGCAATTTAGGTGTTTCTGCGTGCTGCGCCCGCCCAAAGAGTTCCCGGGTTAAATCGACAACGTAGGCATGTCGGGTGCCACTGTCTGCACCAGCACAGCAAGTTTTGAGCAAATATCTCCTTCCGTTCGGCCTCAATGGCAAGAAGCTTGTGCATCTTCTATGTTCGTCGCGGTCAATGGGAAAAGTCGCTTATCTGCAATTTAGGTGTTTCTGCGTGCTGTGCCCGCCCAAAGAGTGCCCGGGTTAAATCGACAACGTAGGCATGTCGGGTGCCACTGTCTGCACCAGCACAGCAAGTTTTGAGCAAATATCTCCTTCCGTTCGGCCGCAATGGCAAGAAGCTTGTGCATCCTCTCTGTTCGTCGCGGTCAATGGGAAAAGGCGCTTATCTGCAATCTAGGTGTTTCTGCGTGCTGCACCCGCCCAAAGAGTGCCCGGGTGAAAACGACAACGCAGGCATGTCGGGTGCCACTGTCTGCACCAGCACAGCAAGTTTTGAGCAAATATCTCCTTCCGTTCGGCCGCAATGGCAAGAAGCTTGTGCATCTTCTATGTTCGTCGCGGTCAATGGGAAAAGGCGCTTATCTGCAATCTAGGTGTTTCTGCGTGCTGCGCCCGCCCAAACAGTGCCCGGGTTAAATCGACAACGCAGGCATGTCGGGTGCCACTGTCTGCACCAGCACAGCAAGTTTTGAGCAAATATCTCCTTCCGTTCGGCCTCAATGGTAAGAAGCTTGTGCATCTTCTCTGTTCGTCGCGGTCAATGGGAAAAGGCGCTTATCTGCAATCTAGGTGTTTCTGCATGCTGCGCCCGCCCAAAGAGTGCCCGGGTGAAAACGACAACGCAGGCATGTCGGGTGCCACTGTCTGCACCAGCACAGCAAGTTTTGAGCAAATATCTCCTTCCGTTCGGCCGCAATGGCAAGAAGCTTGTGCATCTTCTCTGTTCGTCGCGGTCAATGGGAAAAGGCGCTTTTCAGCAATTTAGGTGTTTCTGCGTGCTGCGCCCGCCCAAAGAGTGCCTGGGTTAAATCGACAACGTAGGCATGTCGGGTGCCACTGTCTGCACCAGCACAGCAAGTTTTGAGCAAATATCTCCTTCCGTTCGGCCTCAATGGCAAGAAGCTTGTGCATCTTCTATGTTCGTCGCGGTCAATGGGAAAAGGCGCTTATCTGCAATTTAGGTGTTTCTGCGTGCTGTGCCCGCCCAAAGAGTGCCCGGGTTAAATCGACAACGTAGGCATGTCGGGTGCCACTGTCTGCACCAGCACAGCAAGTTTTGAGCAAATATCTCCTTCCGTTCGGCATCAATGGTAAGAAGCTTGTGCATCTTCTCTGTTCGTCGCGGTCAATGGGAAAAGGCGCTTATCTGCAATCTAGGTGTTTCTGCGTGCTGCGCCCGCCCAAAGAGTGCCCGGGTGAAAACGACAACGCAGGCATGTCGGGTGCCACTGTCTGCACCAGCACAGCAAGTTTTGAGCAAATATCTCCTTCCGTTCGGCCGCAATGGCAAGAAGCTTGTGCATCTTCTCTGTTCGTCGCGGTCAATGGGAAAAGGCGCTTTTCAGCAATTTAGGTGTTTCTGCGTGCTGCGCCCGCCCAAAGAGTGCCTGGGTTAAATCGACAACGTAGGCATGTCGGGTGCCACTGTCTGCACCAGCACAGCAAGTTTTGAGCAAATATCTCCTTCCGTTCGGCCTCAATGGCAAGAAGCTTGTGCATCTTCTATGTTCGTCGCGGTCAATGGGAAAAGGCGCTTATCTGCAATTTAGGTGTTTCTGCGTGCTGTGCCCGCCCAAAGAGTGCCCGGGTTAAATCGACAACGTAGGCATGTCGGGTGCCACTGTCTGCACCAGCACAGCAAGTTTTGAGCAAATATCTCCTTCCGTTCGGCATCAATGGTAAGAAGCTTGTGCATCTTCTCTGTTCGTCGCGGTCAATGGGAAAAGGCGCTTATCTGCAATCTAGGTGTTTCTGCGTGCTGCGCCCGCCCAAAGAGTGCCCGGGTGAAAACGACAACGCAGGCATGTCGGGTGCCCCTGTCTGCACCAGCACAGCAAGTTTTGAGCAAATATCTCCTTCCATTAGGCCGCAATGGCAAGAAGCTTGTGCATCCTCTCTGTTCGTCGCGGTCAATGGGAAAAGGCGCTTATCTGCAATCTAGGTGTTTCTGCGTGCTGCGCCCGCCCAAAGAGTGCCCGGGTGAAAACGACAACGCAGGCATGTCGGGTGCCACTGTCTGCACCAGCACAGCAAGTTTTTAGCAAATATCTCCTTCCGTTCGGCCGCAATGGCAAGAAGCTTGTGCATCTTCTCTGTTCGTCGCTGTCAATGGGAAAAGGCGCTTATCTGCAATCTAGGTGTTTCTGCGTGCTGCGCCCGCCCAAAGAGTGCCCGGGTGAAAACGACAACGCAGGCATGTCGGGTGCCACTGTCTGCACCAGCACAGCAAGTTTTGAGCAAATATCTCCTTCCGTTCGGCCGCAATGGCAAGAAGCTTGTGCATCTTCTATGTTCGTTGCGGTCAATGGGAAAAGGCGCTTATCTGCAATCTAGGTGTTTCTGCGTGCTGCGCCCGCCCAAAGAGTGCCCGGGTTAAAGCGACAACGCAGGCATGTCGGGTGCCACTGTCTGCACCAGCACAGCAAGTTTTGAGCAAATATCTCCTTCCGTTCGGCCGCAATGGCAAGAAGCTTGTGCATCCTCTCTGTTCGTCGCGGTCAATGGGAAAAGGCGCTTATCTGCAATCTAGGTGTTTCTGCGTGCTGCGCCCGCCCAAAGAGTGCTCGGGTGAAAACTACAACGCAGGCATGTCGGGTGCCACTGTCTGCACCAGCACAGCAAGTTTTGAGCAAATATCTCCTTCCGTTCGGCCGCAATGGCAAGAAGCTTGTGCATCTTCTCTGTTCGTCGCGGTCAATGGGAAAAGGCGCTTATCTGCAATCTAGGTGTTTCTGCGTGCTGCACCCGCCCAAAGAGTGCCCGGGTGAAAACGACAACGCAGGCATGTCGGGTGCCACTGTCTGCACCAGCACAGCAAGTTTTGAGCAAATATCTCCTTCCGTTCGGCCGCAATGGCAAGAAGCTTGTGCATCCTCTCTGTTCGTCGCGGTCAATGGGAAAAGGCGCTTATCTGCAATCTAGGTGTTTCTGCGTGCTGCGCCCGCCCAAAGAGTGCCCGGGTGAAAACGACAATGCAGGCATGTCGGGTGCCACTGTCTGCACCAGCACAGCAAGTTTTGAGAAAATATCTCCTTCCGTTCGTCCGCAATGGCAAGAAGCTTGTGCATCCTCTCTGTTCGTCGCGGTCAATGGGAAAAGGCGCTTATCTGCAATCTAGGTGTTTCTGCGTGCTGGTCCCGCCCAAAGAGTGCCCGGGTGAAAACGACAACGCAGGCATGTCGGGTGCCACTGTCTGCACCAGCACAGCAAGTTTTGAGCAAATATCTCCTTCCGTTCGGCCGCAATGGCAAGAAGCTTGTGCATCTTCTCTGTTCGTCGCGGTCAATGGGAAAAGGCGCTTATCTGCAATCTAGGTGTTTCTGCGTGCTGCACCCGCCCAAACAGTGCCCGGGTAAAAACGACAACGCAGGCATGTCGGGTGCCACTGTCTGCACCAGCACAGCAAGTTTTGAGCAAATATCTCCTTCCGTTCGGCCGCAATGGCAAGAAGCTTGTGCATCTTCTATGTTCGTTGCGGTCAATGGGAAAAGGCGCTTATCTGCAATCTAGGTGTTTCTGCGTGCTGCGCCCGCCCAAAGAGTGCCCGGGTTAAAGCGACAACGCAGGCATGTCGGGTGCCACTGTCTGCACCAGCACAGCAAGTTTTGAGCAAATATCTCCTTCCGTTCGGCCGCAATGGCAAGAAGCTTGTGCATCCTCTCTGTTCGTCGCGGTCAATGGGAAAAGGCGCTTATCTGCAATCTAGGTGTTTCTGCGTGCTGCGCCCGCCCAAAGAGTGCTCGGGTGAAAACTACAACGCAGGCATGTCGGGTGCCACTGTCTGCACCAGCACAGCAAGTTTTGAGCAAATATCTCCTTCCGTTCGGCCGCAATGGCAAGAAGCTTGTGCATCTTCTCTGTTCGTCGCGGTCAATGGGAAAAGGCGCTTATCTGCAATCTAGGTGTTTCTGCGTGCTGCACCCGCCCAAAGAGTGCCCGGGTGAAAACGACAACGCAGGCATGTCGGGTGCCACTGTCTGCACCAGCACAGCAAGTTTTGAGCAAATATCTCCTTCCGTTCGGCCGCAATGGCAAGAAGCTTGTGCATCCTCTCTGTTCGTCGCGGTCAATGGGAAAAGGCGCTTATCTGCAATCTAGGTGTTTCTGCGTGCTGCGCCCGCCCAAAGAGTGCCCGGGTGAAAACGACAATGCAGGCATGTCGGGTGCCACTGTCTGCACCAGCACAGCAAGTTTTGAGCAAATATCTCCTTCCGTTCGGCCGCAATGGCAAGAAGCTTGTGCATCTTCTATGTTCGTCGCGGTCAATGGGAAAAGGCGCTTATCTGCAATCTAGGTGTTTCTGCGTGCTGCGCCCGCCCAAACAGTGCCCGGGTGAAAACGACAACGCAGGCATGTCGGGTGCCACTGTCTGCACCAGCACAGCAAGTTTTGAGCAAATATCTCCTTCCATTCGTCCGCAATGGCAAGAAGCTTGTGCATCCTCTCTGTTCGTCGCGGTCAATGGGAAAAGGCGCTTATCTGCAATCTAGGTGTTTCTGCGTGCTGCGCCCGCCCAAAGAGTGCCCGGGTGAAAACGACAACGCAGGCATGTCCGGTGCCACTGTCTGCACCAGCACAGCAAGTTTTGAGCAAATATCTCCTTCCGTTCGGCCGCAATGGCAAGAAGCTTGTGCATCTTCTCTGTTCGTCGCGGTCAATGGGAAAAGGCGCTTATCTGCAATCTAGGTGTTTCTGCGTGCTGCGCCCGCCCAAAGAGTGCCCGGGTGAAAACGACAACGCAGGCATGTCGGGTGCTACTGTCTGCACCAGCACAGCAAGTTTTGAGCAAATATCTCCTTCCGTTCGGCCGCAATGGCAAGAAGCTTGTGCATCTTCTCTGTTCGTCGCGGTCAATGGGAAAAGGCGCTTATCTGCAATCTAGGTGTTTCTGCGTGCTTCGCCCGCCCAAAGAGTGCCCAGGTGAAAACGACAACGCAGGCATGTCGGGTGCCACTGTCTGCACCAGCACAGCAAGTTTTGAGCAAATATCTCCTTCCGTTCGGCCGCAATGGCAAGAAGCTTGTGCATCTTCTCTGTTCGTCGCGGTCAATGGGAAAAGGCGCTTATCTGCAATCTAGGTGTTTCTGCGTGCTGCGCCCGCCCAAAGAGTGCCCAGGTCAAAACGACAACGCAGGCATGTCGGGTGCCACTGTCTGCACCAGCACAGCAAGTTTTGAGCAAATATCTCCTTCCTTTCGGCCGCAATGGCAAGAATCTTGTGCATCTTCTATGTTCGTCGCGGTCAATGGGAAAAGGCGCTTATCTGCAATCTAGGTGTTTCTGCGTGCTGCGCCCGCCCAAAGAGTGCCCGGGTTAAAGCGACAACGCAGGCATGTCGGGTGCCACTGTCTGCACCAGCACAGCAAGTTTTGAGCAAATATCTCCTTCCGTTCGGCCGCAATGGCAAGAAGCTTGTGCATCTTCTCTGTTCGTCGCGGTCAATGGGAAAAGGCGCTTATCTGCAATCTAGGTGTTTCTGCGTGCTGCACCCGCCCAAAGAGTGCCCGGGTGAAAACGACAACGCAGGCATGTCGGGTGCCACTGTCTGCACCAGCACAGCAAGTTTTGAGCAAATATCTCCTTCCGTTCGGCCGCAATGGCAAGAAGCTTGTGCATCTTCTCTGTTCGTCGCGGTCAATGGGAAAAGGCGCTTATCTGCAATCTAGGTGTTTCTGCGTGCTGCGCCCGCCCAAAGAGTGCTCGGGTGAAAACTACAACGCAGGCATGTCGGGTGCCACTGTCTGCACCAGCACAGCAAGTTTTGAGCAAATATCTCCTTCCGTTCGGCCGCAATGGCAAGAAGCTTGTGCATCTTCTCTGTTCGTCGCGGTCAATGGGAAAAGGCGCTTATCTGCAATCTAGGTGTTTCTGCGTGCTGCACCCGCCCAAAGAGTGCCCGGGTGAAAACGACAACGCAGGCATGTCGGGTGCCACTGTCTGCACCAGCACAGCAAGTTTTGAGCAAATATCTCCTTCCGTTCGGCCGCAATGGCAAGAAGCTTGTGCATCCTCTCTGTTCGTCGCGGTCAATGGGAAAAGGCGCTTATCTGCAATCTAGGTGTTTCTGCGTGCTGCGCCCGCCCAAAGAGTGCTCGGGTGAAAACTACAACGCAGGCATGTCGGGTGCCACTGTCTGCACCAGCACAGCAAGTTTTGAGCAAATATCTCCTTCCGTTCGGCCGCAATGGCAAGAAGCTTGTGCATCTTCTCTGTTCGTCGCGGTCAATGGGAAAAGGCGCTTATCTGCAATCTAGGTGTTTCTGCGTGCTGCACCCGCCCAAAGAGTGCCCGGGTGAAAACGACAACGCAGGCATGTCGGGTGCCACTGTCTGCACCAGCACAGCAAGTTTTGAGCAAATATCTCCTTCCGTTCGTCCGCAATGGCAAGAAGCTTGTGCATCCTCTCTGTTCGTCGCGGTCAATGGGAAAAGGCGCTTATCTGCAATCTAGGTGTTTCTGCGTGCTGCGCCCGCCCAAAGAGTGCCCGGGTGAAAACGACAACGCAGGCATGTCGGGTGCCACTGTCTGCACCAGCACAGCAAGTTTTGAGCAAATATCTCCTTCCGTTCGGCCGCAATGGCAAGAAGCTTGTGCATCTTCTCTGTTCGTCGCGGTCAATGGGAAAAGGCGCTTATCTGCAATCTAGGTGTTTCTGCGTGCTGCACCCGCCCAAACAGTGCCCGGGTAAAAACGACAACGCAGGCATGTCGGGTGCCACTGTCTGCACCAGCACAGCAAGTTTTGAGCAAATATCTCCTTCCGTTCGGCCGCAATGGCAAGAAGCTTGTGCATCTTCTATGTTCGTCGCGGTCAATGGGAAAAGGCGCTTATCTGCAATCTAGGTGTTTCTGCGTGCTGCGCCCGCCCAAACAGTGCCCGGGTTAAATCGACAACGCAGGCATGTCGGGTGCCACTGTCTGCACCAGCACAGCAAGTTTTGAGCAAATATCTCCTTCCGTTCGGCCTCAATGGTAAGAAGCTTGTGCATCTTCTCTGTTCGTCGCGGTCAATGGGAAAAGGCGCTTATCTGCAATCTAGGTGTTTCTGCGTGCTGCGCCCGCCCAAAGAATGCCCGGGTGAAAACGACAACGCAGGCATGTCGGGTGCCCCTGTCTGCACCAGCACAGCAAGTTTTGAGCAAATATCTCCTTCCATTAGGCCGCAATGGCAAGAAGCTTGTGCATCCTCTCTGTTCGTCGCGGTCAATGGGAAAAGGCGCTTATCTGCAATCTAGGTGTTTCTGCGTGCTGCGCCCGCCCAAAGAGTGCCCGGGTGAAAACGACAACGCAGGCATGTCGGGTGCCACTGTCTGCACCAGCACAGCAAGTTTTGAGCAAATATCTCCTTCCGTTCGGCCGCAATGGCAAGAAGCTTGTGCATCTTCTCTGTTCGTCGCGGTCAATGGGAAAAGGCGCTTATCTGCAATCTAGGTGTTTCTGCGTGCTGCGCCCGCCCAAAGAGTGCCCGGGTCAAAACGACAACGCAGGCATGTCGGGTGCCACTGTCTGCACCAGCACAGCAAGTTTTGAGCAAATATCTCCTTCCTTTCGGCCGCAATGGCAAGAAGCTTGTGCATCTTCTATGTTCGTCGCGGTCAATGGGAAAAGGCGCTTATCTGCAATCTAGGTGTTTCTGCGTGCTGCGCCCGCCCAAAGAGTGCCCGGGTTAAAGCGACAACGCAGGCATGTCGGGTGCCACTGTCTGCACCAGCACAGCAAGTTTTGAGCAAATATCTCCTTCCGTTCGGCCGCAATGGCAAGAAGCTTGTGCATCTTCTCTGTTCGTCGCGGTCAATGGGAAAAGGCGCTTATCTGCAATCTAGGTGTTTCTGCGTGCTGCACCCGCCCAAAGAGTGCCCGGGTGAAAACGACAACGCAGGCATGTCGGGTGCCACTGTCTGCACCAGCACAGCAAGTTTTGAGCAAATATCTCCTTCCGTTCGGCCGCAATGGCAAGAAGCTTGTGCATCCTCTCTGTTCGTCGCGGTCAATGGGAAAAGGCGCTTATCTGCAATCTAGGTGTTTCTGCGTGCTGCGCCCGCCCAAAGAGTGCCCGGGTGAAAACGACAACGCAGGCATGTCGGGTGCCACTGTCTGCACCAGCACAGCAAGTTTTGAGCAAATATCTCCTTCCGTTCGTCCGCAATGGCAAGAAGCTTGTGCATCCTCTCTGTTCGTCGCGGTCAATGGGAAAAGGCGCTTATCTGCAATCTAGGTGTTTCTGCGTGCTGCGCCCGCCCAAAGAGTGCCCGGGTGAAAACGACAACGCAGGCATGTCGGGTGCCACTGTCTGCACCAGCACAGCAAGTTTTGAGCAAATATCTCCTTCCGTTCGGCCGCAATGGCAAGAAGCTTGTGCATCTTCTCTGTTCGTCGCGGTCAATGGGAAAAGGCGCTTATCTGCAATCTAGGTGTTTCTGCGTGCTGCACCCTCCCAAACAGTGCCCGGGTAAAAACGACAACGCAGGCATGTCGGGTGCCACTGTCTGCACCAGCACAGCAAGTTTTGAGCAAATATCTCCTTCCGTTCGGCCGCAATGGCAAGAAGCTTGTGCATCTTCTATGTTCGTCGCGGTCAATGGGAAAAGGCGCTTATCTGCAATCTAGGTGTTTCTGCGTGCTGCGCCCGCCCAAACAGTGCCCGGGTTAAATCGACAACGCAGGCATGTCGGGTGCCACTGTCTGCACCAGCACAGCAAGTTTTGAGCAAATATCTCCTTCCGTTCGGCCTCAATGGTAAGAAGCTTGTGCATCTTCTCTGTTCGTCGCGGTCAATGGGAAAAGGCGCTTATCTGCAATCTAGGTGTTTCTGCGTGCTGCGCCCGCCCAAAGAGTGCCCGGGTGAAAACGACAACGCAGGCATGTCGGGTGCCCCTGTCTGCACCAGCACAGCAAGTTTTGAGCAAATATCTCCTTCCATTAGGCCGCAATGGCAAGAAGCTTGTGCATCCTCTCTGTTCGTCGCGGTCAATGGGAAAAGGCGCTTATCTGCAATCTAGGTGTTTCTGCGTGCTGCGCCCGCCCAAAGAGTGCCCGGGTGAAAACGACAACGCAGGCATGTCGGGTGCCACTGTCTGCACCAGCACAGCAAGTTTTGAGCAAATATCTCCTTCCGTTCGGCCGCAATGGCAAGAAGCTTGTGCATCTTCTCTGTTCGTCGCGGTCAATGGGAAAAGGCGCTTATCTGCAATCTAGGTGTTTCTGCGTGCTGCGCCCGCCCAAAGAGTGCTCGGGTGAAAACTACAACGCAGGCATGTCGGGTGCCACTGTCTGCACCAGCACAGCAAGTTTTGAGCAAATATCTCCTTCCGTTCGGCCGCAATGGCAAGAAGCTTGTGCATCTTCTCTGTTCGTCGCGGTCAATGGGAAAAGGCGCTTATCTGCAATCTAGGTGTTTCTGCTTGCTGCACCCGCCCAAAGAGTGCTCGGGTGAAAACGACAACGCAGGCATGTCGGGTGCCACTGTCTGCACCAGCACAGCAAGTTTTGAGCAAATATCTCCTTCCGTTCGGCCGCAATGGCAAGAAGCTTGTGCATCCTCTCTGTTCGTCGCGGTCAATGGGAAAAGGCGCTTATCTGCAATCTAGGTGTTTCTGCGTGCTGCGCCCGCCAAAAGAGTGCCCGGGTGAAAACGACAACGCAGGCATGTCGGGTGCCACTGTCTGCACCAGCAAAGCAAGTTTTGAGCAAATATCTCCTTCCGTTCGTCCGCAATGGCAAGAAGCTTGTGCATCCTCTCTGTTCGTCGCGTTCAATGGGAAAAGGCGCTTATCTGCAATTTAGGTGTTTCTGCGTGCTGTGCCCGCCCAAAGAGTGCCCGGGTTAAATCGACAACGTAGGCATGTCGGGTGCCACTGTCTGCACCAGCACAGCAAGTTTTGAGCAAATATCTCCTTCCGTTCGGCCTCAATGGTAAGAAGCTTGTGCATCTTCTCTGTTCGTCGCGGTCAATGGGAAAAGGCGCTTATCTGCAATCTAGGTGTTTCTGCGTGCTGCGCCCGCCCAAAGAATGCCCGGGTGAAAACGACAACGCAGGCATGTCTGGTGCCCCTGTCTGCACCAGCACAGCAAGTTTTGAGCAAATATCTCCTTCCATTAGGCCGCAATGGCAAGAAGCTTGTGCATCCTCTCTGTTCGTCGCGGTCAATGGGAAAAGGCGCTTATCTGCAATCTAGGTGTTTCTGCGTGCTGCGCCCGCCCAAAGAGTCCCCGGGTGAAAACGACAACGCAGGCATGTCGGGTGCCACTGTCTGCACCAGCACAGCAAGTTTTGAGCAAATATCTCCTTCCGTTCGGCCGCAATGGCAAGAAGCTTGTGCATCTTCTCTGTTCGTCGCGGTCAATGGGAAAAGGCGCTTATCTGCAATCTAGGTGTTTCTGCGTGCTGCACCCGCCCAAACAGTGCCCGGGTAAAAACGACAACGCAGGCATGTCGGGTGCCACTGTCTGCACCAGCACAGCAAGTTTTGAGCAAATATCTCCTTCCGTTCGGCCGCAATGGCAAGAAGCTTGTGCATCCTCTCTGTTCGTCGCGGTCAATGGGAAAAGGCGCTTATCTGCAATCTAGGTGTTTCTGCGTGCTGCACCCGCCCAAAGAGTGCCCGGGTGAAAACGACAACGCAGGCATGTCGGGTGCCACTGTCTGCACCAGCACAGCAAGTTTTGAGCAAATATCTCCTTCCGTTCGGCCGCAATGGCAAGAAGCTTGTGCATCTTCTATGTTCGTCGCGGTCAATGGGAAAAGGCGCTTATCTGCAATCTAGGTGTTTCTGCATGCTGCGCCCGCCCAAAGAGTGCCCGGGTGAAAACGACAACGCAGGCATGTCGGGTGCCACTGTCTGCACCAGCACAGCAAGTTTTGAGCAAATATCTCCTTCCGTTCGGCCGCAATGGCAAGAAGCTTGTGCATCTTCTCTGTTCGTCGCGGTCAATGGGAAAAGGCGCTTTTCAGCAATTTAGGTGTTTCTGCGTGCTGCGCCCGCCCAAAGAGTTCCCGGGTTAAATCGACAACGTAGGCATGTCGGGTGCCACTGTCTGCACCAGCACAGCAAGTTTTGAGCAAATATCTCCTTCCGTTCGGCCTCAATGGCAAGAAGCTTGTGCATCTTCTATGTTCGTCGCGGTCAATGGGAAAAGTCGCTTATCTGCAATTTAGGTGTTTCTGCGTGCTGTGCCCGCCCAAAGAGTGCCCGGGTTAAATCGACAACGTAGGCATGTCGGGTGCCACTGTCTGCACCAGCACAGCAAGTTTTGAGCAAATATCTCCTTCCGTTCGGCCGCAATGGCAAGAAGCTTGTGCATCCTCTCTGTTCGTCGCGGTCAATGGGAAAAGGCGCTTATCTGCAATCTAGGTGTTTCTGCGTGCTGCACCCGCCCAAAGAGTGCCCGGGTGAAAACGACAACGCAGGCATGTCGGGTGCCACTGTCTGCACCAGCACAGCAAGTTTTGAGCAAATATCTCCTTCCGTTCGGCCGCAATGGCAAGAAGCTTGTGCATCTTCTATGTTCGTCGCGGTCAATGGGAAAAGGCGCTTATCTGCAATCTAGGTGTTTCTGCGTGCTGCGCCCGCCCAAACAGTGCCCGGGTTAAATCGACAACGCAGGCATGTCGGGTGCCACTGTCTGCACCAACACAGCAAGTTTTGAGCAAATATCTCCTTCCGTTCGGCCTCAATGGTAAGAAGCTTGTGCATCTTCTCTGTTCGTCGCGGTCAATGGGAAAAGGCGCTTATCTGCAATCTAGGTGTTTCTGCATGCTGCGCCCGCCCAAAGAGTGCCCGGGTGAAAACGACAACGCAGGCATGTCGGGTGCCACTGTCTGCACCAGCACAGCAAGTTTTGAGCAAATATCTCCTTCCGTTCGGCCGCAATGGCAAGAAGCTTGTGCATCTTCTCTGTTCGTCGCGGTCAATGGGAAAAGGCGCTTTTCAGCAATTTAGGTGTTTCTGCGTGCTGCGCCCGCCCAAAGAGTGCCTGGGTTAAATCGACAACGTAGGCATGTCGGGTGCCACTGTCTGCACCAGCACAGCAAGTTTTGAGCAAATATCTCCTTCCGTTCGGCCTCAATGGCAAGAAGCTTGTGCATCTTCTATGTTCGTCGCGGTCAATGGGAAAAGGCGCTTATCTGCAATTTAGGTGTTTCTGCGTGCTGTGCCCGCCCAAAGAGTGCCCGGGTTAAATCGACAACGTAGGCATGTCGGGTGCCACTGTCTGCACCAGCACAGCAAGTTTTGAGCAAATATCTCCTTCCGTTCGGCATCAATGGTAAGAAGCTTGTGCATCTTCTCTGTTCGTCGCGGTCAATGGGAAAAGGCGCTTATCTGCAATCTAGGTGTTTCTGCGTGCTGCGCCCGCCCAAAGAGTGCCCGGGTGAAAACGACAACGCAGGCATGTCGGGTGCCACTGTCTGCACCAGCACAGCAAGTTTTGAGCAAATATCTCCTTCCGTTCGGCCGCAATGGCAAGAAGCTTGTGCATCTTCTCTGTTCGTCGCGGTCAATGGGAAAAGGCGCTTTTCAGCAATTTAGGTGTTTCTGCGTGCTGCGCCCGCCCAAAGAGTGCCTGGGTTAAATCGACAACGTAGGCATGTCGGGTGCCACTGTCTGCACCAGCACAGCAAGTTTTGAGCAAATATCTCCTTCCGTTCGGCCTCAATGGCAAGAAGCTTGTGCATCTTCTATGTTCGTCGCGGTCA
This sequence comes from Hyla sarda, assembly GCF_029499605.1. NCBI lineage: Eukaryota > Metazoa > Chordata > Amphibia > Anura > Hylidae > Hyla > Hyla sarda. The sequence continues at coordinate 51,756 of NW_026608648.1, forward strand.
ATGGGAAAAGGCGCTTATCTGCAATTTAGGTGTTTCTGCGTGCTGTGCCCGCCCAAAGAGTGCCCGGGTTAAATCGACAACGTAGGCATGTCGGGTGCCACTGTCTGCACCAGCACAGCAAGTTTTGAGCAAATATCTCCTTCCGTTCGGCATCAATGGTAAGAAGCTTGTGCATCTTCTCTGTTCGTCGCGGTCAATGGGAAAAGGCGCTTATCTGCAATCTAGGTGTTTCTGCGTGCTGCACCCGCCCAAAGAGTGCCCGGGTGAAAACGACAACGCAGGCATGTCGGGTGCCACTGTCTGCACCAGCACAGCAAGTTTTGAGCAAATATCTCCTTCCGTTCGGCCGCAATGGCAAGAAGCTTGTGCATCCTCTCTGTTCGTCGCGGTCAATGGGAAAAGGCGCTTATCTGCAATCTAGGTGTTTCTGCGTGCTGCGCCCGCCCAAAGAGTGCCCGGGTGAAAACGACAACGCAGGCATGTCGGGTGCCACTGTCTGCACCAGCACAGCAAGTTTTGAGCAAATATCTCCTTCCGTTCGTCCGCAATGGCAAGAAGCTTGTGCATCCTCTCTGTTCGTCGCGGTCAATGGGAAAAGGCGCTTATCTGCAATCTAGGTGTTTCTGCGTGCTGCGCCCGCCCAAAGAGTGCCCGGGTGAAAACGACAACGCAGGCATGTCGGGTGCCACTGTCTGCACCAGCACAGCAAGTTTTGAGCAAATATCTCCTTCCGTTCGGCCGCAATGGCAAGAAGCTTGTGCATCTTCTCTGTTCGTCGCGGTCAATGGGAAAAGGCGCTTATCTGCAATCTAGGTGTTTCTGCGTGCTGCACCCTCCCAAACAGTGCCCGGGTAAAAACGACAACGCAGGCATGTCGGGTGCCACTGTCTGCACCAGCACAGCAAGTTTTGAGCAAATATCTCCTTCCGTTCGGCCGCAATGGCAAGAAGCTTGTGCATCTTCTATGTTCGTCGCGGTCAATGGGAAAAGGCGCTTATCTGCAATCTAGGTGTTTCTGCGTGCTGCGCCCGCCCAAAGAGTGCTCGGGTGAAAACTACAACGCAGGCATGTCGGGTGCCACTGTCTGCACCAGCACAGCAAGTTTTGAGCAAATATCTCCTTCCGTTCGGCCGCAATGGCAAGAAGCTTGTGCATCTTCTCTGTTCGTCGCGGTCAATGGGAAAAGGCGCTTATCTGCAATCTAGGTGTTTCTGCGTGCTGCACCCGCCCAAAGAGTGCCCGGGTGAAAACGACAACGCAGGCATGTCGGGTGCCACTGTCTGCACCAGCACAGCAAGTTTTGAGCAAATATCTCCTTCCGTTCGGCCGCAATGGCAAGAAGCTTGTGCATCCTCTCTGTTCGTCGCGGTCAATGGGAAATGGCGCTTATCTGCAATCTAGGTGTTTCTGCGTGCTGCGCCCGCCCAAAGAGTGCCCGGGTGAAAACGACAACGCAGGCATGTCGGGTGCCACTGTCTGCACCAGCACAGCAAGTTTTGAGCAAATATCTCCTTCCGTTCGTCCGCAATGGCAAGAAGCTTGTGCATCCTCTCTGTTCGTCGCGGTCAATGGGAAAAGGCGCTTATCTGCAATCTAGGTGTTTCTGCGTGCTGCGCCCGCCCAAAGAGTGCCCGGGTGAAAACGACAACGCAGGCATGTCCGGTGCCACTGTCTGCACCAGCACAGCAAGTTTTGAGCAAATATCTCCTTCCGTTCGGCCGCAATGGCAAGAAGCTTGTGCATCTTCTCTGTTCGTCGCGGTCAATGGGAAAAGGCGCTTATCTGCAATCTAGGTGTTTCTGCGTGCTGCACCCGCCCAAAGAGTGCCCGGGTGAAAACGACAACGCAGGCATGTCGGGTGCCACTGTCTGCACCAGCACAGCAAGTTTTGAGCAAATATCTCCTTCCGTTCGGCCGCAATGGCAAGAAGCTTGTGCATCTTCTCTGTTCGTCGCGGTCAATGGGAAAAGGCGCTTATCTGCAATCTAGGTGTTTCTGTGTGCTGCGCCCGCCCAAAGAGTGCCCGGGTGAAAACGACAACGCAGGCATGTCGGGTGCTACAGTCTGCACCAGCACAGCAAGTTTTGAGCAAATATCTCCTTCCGTTCGGCCGCAATGGCAAGAAGCTTGTGCATCTTCTCTGTTCGTCGCGGTCAATGGGAAAAGGCGCTTATCTGCAATCTAGGTGTTTCTGCGTGCTTCGCCCGCCCAAAGAGTGCCCAGGTGAAAACGACAACGCAGGCATGTCGGGTGCCACTGTCTGCACCAGCACAGCAAGTTTTGAGCAAATATCTCCTTCCGTTCGGCCGCAATGGCAAGAAGCTTGTGCATCTTCTCTGTTCGTCGCGGTCAATGGGAAAAGGCGCTTATCTGCAATCTAGGTGTTTCTGCGTGCTGCGCCCGCCCAAAGAGTGCCCGGGTCAAAACGACAACGCAGGCATGTCGGGTGCCACTGTCTGCACCAGCACAGCAAGTTTTGAGCAAATATCTCCTTCCTTTCGGCCGCAATGGCAAGAAGCTTGTGCATCTTCTATGTTCGTCGCGGTCAATGGGAAAAGGCGCTTATCTGCAATCTAGGTGTTTCTGCGTGCTGCGCCCGCCCAAAGAGTGCCCGGGTTAAAGCGACAACGCAGGCATGTCGGGTGCCACTGTCTGCACCAGCACAGCAAGTTTTGAGCAAATATCTCCTTCCGTTCGGCCGCAATGGCAAGAAGCTTGTGCATCCTCTCTGTTCGTCGCGGTCAATGGGAAAAGGCGCTTATCTGCAATCTAGGTGTTTCTGCGTGCTGCGCCCGCCCAAAGAGTGCCCGGGTGAAAACGACAATGCAGGCATGTCGGGTGCCACTGTCTGCACCAGCACAGCAAGTTTTGAGCAAATATCTCCTTCCGTTCGGCCGCAATGGCAAGAAGCTTGTGCATCTTCTATGTTCGTCGCGGTCAATGGGAAAAGGCGCTTATCTGCAATCTAGGTGTTTCTGCGTGCTGCGCCCGCCCAAACAGTGCCCGGGTGAAAACGACAACGCAGGCATGTCGGGTGCCACTGTCTGCACCAGCACAGCAAGTTTTGAGCAAATATCTCCTTCCATTCGTCCGCAATGGCAAGAAGCTTGTGCATCCTCTCTGTTCGTCGCGGTCAATGGGAAAAGGCGCTTATCTGCAATCTAGGTGTTTCTGCGTGCTGCGCCCGCCCAAAGAGTGCCCGGGTGAAAACGACAACGCAGGCATGTCCGGTGCCACTGTCTGCACCAGCACAGCAAGTTTTGAGCAAATATCTCCTTCCGTTCGGCCGCAATGGCAAGAAGCTTGTGCATCTTCTCTGTTCGTCGCGGTCAATGGGAAAAGGCGCTTATCTGCAATCTAGGTGTTTCTGCGTGCTGCACCCGCCCAAAGAGTGCCCGGGTGAAAACGACAACGCAGGCATGTCGGGTGCCACTGTCTGCACCAGCACAGCAAGTTTTGAGCAAATATCTCCTTCCGTTCGGCCGCAATGGCAAGAAGCTTGTGCATCTTCTCTGTTCGTCGCGGTCAATGGGAAAAGGCGCTTATCTGCAATCTAGGTGTTTCTGCGTGCTGCGCCCGCCCAAAGAGTGCCCGGGTGAAAACGACAACGCAGGCATGTCGGGTGCTACTGTCTGCACCAGCACAGCAAGTTTTGAGCAAATATCTCCTTCCGTTCGGCCGCAATGGCAAGAAGCTTGTGCATCTTCTCTGTTCGTCGCGGTCAATGGGAAAAGGCGCTTATCTGCAATCTAGGTGTTTCTGCGTGCTTCGCCCGCCCAAAGAGTGCCCAGGTGAAAACGACAACGCAGGCATGTCGGGTGCCACTGTCTGCACCAGCACAGCAAGTTTTGAGCAAATATCTCCTTCCGTTCGGCCGCAATGGCAAGAAGCTTGTGCATCTTCTCTGTTCGTCGCGGTCAATGGGAAAAGGCGCTTATCTGCAATCTAGGTGTTTCTGCGTGCTGCGCCCGCCCAAAGAGTGCCCAGGTCAAAACGACAACGCAGGCATGTCGGGTGCCACTGTCTGCACCAGCACAGCAAGTTTTGAGCAAATATCTCCTTCCTTTCGGCCGCAATGGCAAGAATCTTGTGCATCTTCTATGTTCGTCGCGGTCAATGGGAAAAGGCGCTTATCTGCAATCTAGGTGTTTCTGCGTGCTGCGCCCGCCCAAAGAGTGCCCGGGTTAAAGCGACAACGCAGGCATGTCGGGTGCCACTGTCTGCACCAGCACAGCAAGTTTTGAGCAAATATCTCCTTCCGTTCGGCCGCAATGGCAAGAAGCTTGTGCATCTTCTCTGTTCGTCGCGGTCAATGGGAAAAGGCGCTTATCTGCAATCTAGGTGTTTCTGCGTGCTGCACCCGCCCAAAGAGTGCCCGGGTGAAAACGACAACGCAGGCATGTCGGGTGCCACTGTCTGCACCAGCACAGCAAGTTTTGAGCAAATATCTCCTTCCGTTCGGCCGCAATGGCAAGAAGCTTGTGCATCTTCTCTGTTCGTCGCGGTCAATGGGAAAAGGCGCTTATCTGCAATCTAGGTGTTTCTGCGTGCTGCGCCCGCCCAAAGAGTGCTCGGGTGAAAACTACAACGCAGGCATGTCGGGTGCCACTGTCTGCACCAGCACAGCAAGTTTTGAGCAAATATCTCCTTCCGTTCGGCCGCAATGGCAAGAAGCTTGTGCATCTTCTCTGTTCGTCGCGGTCAATGGGAAAAGGCGCTTATCTGCAATCTAGGTGTTTCTGCGTGCTGCACCCGCCCAAAGAGTGCCCGGGTGAAAACGACAACGCAGGCATGTCGGGTGCCACTGTCTGCACCAGCACAGCAAGTTTTGAGCAAATATCTCCTTCCGTTCGGCCGCAATGGCAAGAAGCTTGTGCATCCTCTCTGTTCGTCGCGGTCAATGGGAAAAGGCGCTTATCTGCAATCTAGGTGTTTCTGCGTGCTGCGCCCGCCCAAAGAGTGCTCGGGTGAAAACTACAACGCAGGCATGTCGGGTGCCACTGTCTGCACCAGCACAGCAAGTTTTGAGCAAATATCTCCTTCCGTTCGGCCGCAATGGCAAGAAGCTTGTGCATCTTCTCTGTTCGTCGCGGTCAATGGGAAAAGGCGCTTATCTGCAATCTAGGTGTTTCTGCGTGCTGCACCCGCCCAAAGAGTGCCCGGGTGAAAACGACAACGCAGGCATGTCGGGTGCCACTGTCTGCACCAGCACAGCAAGTTTTGAGCAAATATCTCCTTCCGTTCGTCCGCAATGGCAAGAAGCTTGTGCATCCTCTCTGTTCGTCGCGGTCAATGGGAAAAGGCGCTTATCTGCAATCTAGGTGTTTCTGCGTGCTGCGCCCGCCCAAAGAGTGCCCGGGTGAAAACGACAACGCAGGCATGTCGGGTGCCACTGTCTGCACCAGCACAGCAAGTTTTGAGCAAATATCTCCTTCCGTTCGGCCGCAATGGCAAGAAGCTTGTGCATCTTCTCTGTTCGTCGCGGTCAATGGGAAAAGGCGCTTATCTGCAATCTAGGTGTTTCTGCGTGCTGCACCCGCCCAAACAGTGCCCGGGTAAAAACGACAACGCAGGCATGTCGGGTGCCACTGTCTGCACCAGCACAGCAAGTTTTGAGCAAATATCTCCTTCCGTTCGGCCGCAATGGCAAGAAGCTTGTGCATCTTCTATGTTCGTCGCGGTCAATGGGAAAAGGCGCTTATCTGCAATCTAGGTGTTTCTGCGTGCTGCGCCCGCCCAAACAGTGCCCGGGTTAAATCGACAACGCAGGCATGTCGGGTGCCACTGTCTGCACCAGCACAGCAAGTTTTGAGCAAATATCTCCTTCCGTTCGGCCTCAATGGTAAGAAGCTTGTGCATCTTCTCTGTTCGTCGCGGTCAATGGGAAAAGGCGCTTATCTGCAATCTAGGTGTTTCTGCGTGCTGCGCCCGCCCAAAGAGTGCCCGGGTGAAAACGACAACGCAGGCATGTCGGGTGCCCCTGTCTGCACCAGCACAGCAAGTTTTGAGCAAATATCTCCTTCCATTAGGCCGCAATGGCAAGAAGCTTGTGCATCCTCTCTGTTCGTCGCGGTCAATGGGAAAAGGCGCTTATCTGCAATCTAGGTGTTTCTGCGTGCTGCGCCCGCCCAAAGAGTGCCCGGGTGAAAACGACAACGCAGGCATGTCGGGTGCCACTGTCTGCACCAGCACAGCAAGTTTTGAGCAAATATCTCCTTCCGTTCGGCCGCAATGGCAAGAAGCTTGTGCATCTTCTCTGTTCGTCGCGGTCAATGGGAAAAGGCGCTTATCTGCAATCTAGGTGTTTCTGCGTGCTGCGCCCGCCCAAAGAGTGCCCGGGTCAAAACGACAACGCAGGCATGTCGGGTGCCACTGTCTGCACCAGCACAGCAAGTTTTGAGCAAATATCTCCTTCCTTTCGGCCGCAATGGCAAGAAGCTTGTGCATCTTCTATGTTCGTCGCGGTCAATGGGAAAAGGCGCTTATCTGCAATCTAGGTGTTTCTGCGTGCTGCGCCCGCCCAAAGAGTGCCCGGGTTAAAGCGACAACGCAGGCATGTCGGGTGCCACTGTCTGCACCAGCACAGCAAGTTTTGAGCAAATATCTCCTTCCGTTCGGCCGCAATGGCAAGAAGCTTGTGCATCTTCTCTGTTCGTCGCGGTCAATGGGAAAAGGCGCTTATCTGCAATCTAGGTGTTTCTGCGTGCTGCACCCGCCCAAAGAGTGCCCGGGTGAAAACGACAACGCAGGCATGTCGGGTGCCACTGTCTGCACCAGCACAGCAAGTTTTGAGCAAATATCTCCTTCCGTTCGGCCGCAATGGCAAGAAGCTTGTGCATCCTCTCTGTTCGTCGCGGTCAATGGGAAAAGGCGCTTATCTGCAATCTAGGTGTTTCTGCGTGCTGCGCCCGCCCAAAGAGTGCCCGGGTGAAAACGACAATGCAGGCATGTCGGGTGCCACTGTCTGCACCAGCACAGCAAGTTTTGAGCAAATATCTCCTTCCGTTCGTCCGCAATGGCAAGAAGCTTGTGCATCCTCTCTGTTCGTCGCGGTCAATGGGAAAAGGCGCTTATCTGCAATCTAGGTGTTTCTGCGTGCTGGTCCCGCCCAAAGAGTGCCCGGGTGAAAACGACAACGCAGGCATGTCGGGTGCCACTGTCTGCACCAGCAC
>NW_026608649.1:0-90000 GCF_029499605.1 Hyla sarda
ATATAGAGGAATGATCAGGATATATATATATATATGTACAGTATATAGAGGAATGATCAGGATATATATATATATGTACAGTATATAGAGGAATGATCAGGATATATATATATATATGTACAGTATATAGAGGAATGATCAGGATATATATATGTACAGTATATAGAGGAATGATCAGGATATATATATATGTACAGTATATAGAGGAATGATCAGGATATATATATATATGTACAGTATATAGAGGAATGATCAGGATATATATATATGTACAGTATATAGAGGAATGATCAGGATATATATATGTACAGTATATAGAGGAATGATCAGGATATATATATGTACAGTATATAGAGGAATGATCAGGATATATATATATATGTACAGTATATAGAGGAATGATCAGGATATATATATATATATGTACAGTATATAGAGGAATGATCAGGATATATATATATATACAGTATATAGAGGAATGATCAGGATATATATATGTACAGTATATAGAGGAATGATCAGGATATATATATATGTACAGTATATAGAGGAATGATCAGGATATATATATGTACAGTATATAGAGGAATGATCAGGATATATATATGTACAGTATATAGAGGAATGATCAGGATATATATATATGTACAGTATATAGAGGAATGATCAGGATATATATATATATGTACAGTATATAGAGGAATGATCAGGATATATATATATATATGTACAGTATATAGAGGAATGATCAGGATATATATATATATACAGTATATAGAGGAATGATCAGGATATATATATATATGTACAGTATATAGAGGAATGATCAGGATATATATATATATGTACAGTATATAGAGGAATGATCAGGATATATATATATATGTACAGTATATAGAGGAATGATCAGGATATATATATATATGTACAGTATATAGAGGAATGATCAGGATATATATATATGTACAGTATATAGAGGAATGATCAGGATATATATATATATGTACAGTATATAGAGGAATGATCAGGATATATATATATATGTACAGTATATAGAGGAATGATCAGGATATATATATATATATGTACAGTATATAGAGGAATGATCAGGATATATATATATGTACAGTATATAGAGGAATGATCAGGATATATATATATGTACAGTATATAGAGGAATGATCAGGATATATATATATGTACAGTATATAGAGGAATGATCAGGATATATATATATATGTACAGTATATAGAGGAATGATCAGGATATATATATATATGTACAGTATATAGAGGAATGATCAGGATATATATATATATATGTACAGTATATAGAGGAATGATCAGGATATATATATATATATGTACAGTATATAGAGGAATGATCAGGATATATATATGTACAGTATATAGAGGAATGATCAGGATATATATATGTACAGTATATAGAGGAATGATCAGGATATATATATATATATGTACAGTATATAGAGGAATGATCAGGATATATATATACAGTATATAGAGGAATGATCAGGATATATATATATATATGTACAGTATATAGAGGAATGATCAGGATATATATATATATACAGTATATAGAGGAATGATCAGGATATATATATATATGTACAGTATATAGAGGAATGATCAGGATATATATATATATGTACAGTATATAGAGGAATGATCAGGATATATATATATATGTACAGTATATAGAGGAATGATCAGGATATATATATATATGTACAGTATATAGAGGAATGATCAGGATATATATATATATGTACAGTATATAGAGGAATGATCAGGATATATATATATGTACAGTATATAGAGGAATGATCAGGATATATATATATATGTACAGTATATAGAGGAATGATCAGGATATATATATATATGTACAGTATATAGAGGAATGATCAGGATATATATATATATACAGTATATAGAGGAATGATCAGGATATATATATATATGTACAGTATATAGAGGAATGATCAGGATATATATATATTACAGTATATAGAGGAATGATCAGGATATATATATATATGTACAGTATATAGAGGAATGATCAGGATATATATATATATATACAGTATATAGAGGAATGATCAGGATATATATATATATGTACAGTATATAGAGGAATGATCAGGATATATATATATATGTACAGTATATAGAGGAATGATCAGGATATATATATATATACAGTATATAGAGGAATGATCAGGATATATATATATATGTACAGTATATAGAGGAATGATCAGGATATATATATATGTACAGTATATAGAGGAATGATCAGGATATATATATATATGTACAGTATATAGAGGAATGATCAGGATATATATATATATATACAGTATATAGAGGAATGATCAGGATATATATATATATATACAGTATATAGAGGAATGATCAGGATATATATATATATGTACAGTATATAGAGGAATGATCAGGATATATATATATATATACAGTATATAGAGGAATGATCAGGATATATATATATATATATGTACAGTATATAGAGGAATGATCAGGATATATATATATGTACAGTATATAGAGGAATGATCAGGATATATATATATATGTACAGTATATAGAGGAATGATCAGGATATATATATATATGTACAGTATATAGAGGAATGATCAGGATATATATATATATGTACAGTATATAGAGGAATGATCAGGATATATATATATATATATACAGTATATAGAGGAATGATCAGGATATATATATATGTACAGTATATAGAGGAATGATCAGGATATATATATATATGTACAGTATATAGAGGAATGATCAGGATATATATATATATACAGTATATAGAGGAATGATCAGGATATATATATATATATGTACAGTATATAGAGGAATGATCAGGATATATATATATGTACAGTATATAGAGGAATGATCAGGATATATATATATGTACAGTATATAGAGGAATGATCAGGATATATATATATATATGTACAGTATATAGAGGAATGATCAGGATATATATATATATGTACAGTATATAGAGGAATGATCAGGATATATATATATATACAGTATATAGAGGAATGATCAGGATATATATATATATGTACAGTATATAGAGGAATGATCAGGATATATATATATATATGTACAGTATATAGAGGAATGATCAGGATATATATATATAGTACAGTATATAGAGGAATGATCAGGATATATATATATATATGTACAGTATATAGAGGAATGATCAGGATATATATATATATATGTACAGTATATAGAGGAATGATCAGGATATATATATATGTACAGTATATAGAGGAATGATCAGGATATATATATATGTACAGTATATAGAGGAATGATCAGGATATATATATATATATATGTACAGTATATAGAGGAATGATCAGGATATATATATATATATATGTACAGTATATAGAGGAATGATCAGGATATATATATATATGTACAGTATATAGAGGAATGATCAGGATATATATATATATGTACAGTATATAGAGGAATGATCAGGATATATATATATATGTACAGTATATAGAGGAATGATCAGGATATATATATATATATGTACAGTATATAGAGGAATGATCAGGATATATATATATATGTACAGTATATAGAGGAATGATCAGGATATATATATATATGTACAGTATATAGAGGAATGATCAGGATATATATATATGTACAGTATATAGAGGAATGATCAGGATATATATATATATGTACAGTATATAGAGGAATGATCAGGATATATATATATGTACAGTATATAGAGGAATGATCAGGATATATATATATATATGTACAGTATATAGAGGAATGATCAGGATATATATATATGTACAGTATATAGAGGAATGATCAGGATATATATATATATGTACAGTATATAGAGGAATGATCAGGATATATATATATATATGTACAGTATATAGAGGAATGATCAGGATATATATATATATGTACAGTATATAGAGGAATGATCAGGATATATATATATATGTACAGTATATAGAGGAATGATCAGGATATATATATATATATATGTACAGTATATAGAGGAATGATCAGGATATATATATATATGTACAGTATATAGAGGAATGATCAGGATATATATATATATATATACAGTATATAGAGGAATGATCAGGATATATATATATATGTACAGTATATAGAGGAATGATCAGGATATATATATATGTACAGTATATAGAGGAATGATCAGGATATATATATATATATATATGTACAGTATATAGAGGAATGATCAGGATATATATATATACAGTATAGAGGAATGATCAGGATATATATATATATATACACAGTATATAGAGGAATGATCAGGATATATATATATGTACAGTATATAGAGGAATGATCAGGATATATATATATATGTACAGTATATAGAGGAATGATCAGGATATATATATATGTACAGTATATAGAGGAATGATCAGGATATATATATATATGTACAGTATATAGAGGAATGATCAGGATATATATATATATGTACAGTATATAGAGGAATGATCAGGATATATATATATATGTACAGTATATAGAGGAATGATCAGGATATATATATATATATGTACAGTATATAGAGGAATGATCAGGATATATATATATATATGTACAGTATATAGAGGAATGATCAGGATATATATATATGTACAGTATATAGAGGAATGATCAGGATATATATATATATATATTACAGTATATAGAGGAATGATCAGGATATATATATATATATGTACAGTATATAGAGGAATGATCAGGATATATATATATATGTACAGTATATAGAGGAATGATCAGGATATATATATATATATGTACAGTATATAGAGGAATGATCAGGATATATATATATATATACAGTATATAGAGGAATGATCAGGATATATATATATATATGTACAGTATATAGAGGAATGATCAGGATATATATATATATATGTACAGTATATAGAGGAATGATCAGGATATATATATATATGTACAGTATATAGAGGAATGATCAGGATATATATATATATGTACAGTATATAGAGGAATGATCAGGATATATATATATATATGTACAGTATATAGAGGAATGATCAGGATATATATATATATGTACAGTATATAGAGGAATGATCAGGATATATATATGTACAGTATATAGAGGAATGATCAGGATATATATATATATGTACAGTATATAGAGGAATGATCAGGATATATATATATGTACAGTATATAGAGGAATGATCAGGATATATATATATGTACAGTATATAGAGGAATGATCAGGATATATATATATATGTACAGTATATAGAGGAATGATCAGGATATATATATATATGTACAGTATATAGAGGAATGATCAGGATATATATATATATGTACAGTATATAGAGGAATGATCAGGATATATATATATGTACAGTATATAGAGGAATGATCAGGATATATATATATGTACAGTATATAGAGGAATGATCAGGATATATATATATATGTACAGTATATAGAGGAATGATCAGGATATATATATGTACAGTATATAGAGGAATGATCAGGATATATATATATATTACAGTATATAGAGGAATGATCAGGATATATATATATGTACAGTATATAGAGGAATGATCAGGATATATATATATATGTACAGTATATAGAGGAATGATCAGGATATATATATATGTACAGTATATAGAGGAATGATCAGGATATATATATATATGTACAGTATATAGAGGAATGATCAGGATATATATATATATATGTACAGTATATAGAGGAATGATCAGGATATATATATATGTACAGTATATAGAGGAATGATCAGGATATATATATATGTACAGTATATAGAGGAATGATCAGGATATATATATATATTACAGTATATAGAGGAATGATCAGGATATATATATATACAGTATATAGAGGAATGATCAGGATATATATATATGTACAGTATATAGAGGAATGATCAGGATATATATATATACAGTATATAGAGGAATGATCAGGATATATATATATGTACAGTATATAGAGGAATGATCAGGATATATATATATGTACAGTATATAGAGGAATGATCAGGATATATATATATGTACAGTATATAGAGGAATGATCAGGATATATATATATGTACAGTATATAGAGGAATGATCAGGATATATATATATATATATGTACAGTATATAGAGGAATGATCAGGATATATATATATATATATATATGTACAGTATATAGAGGAATGATCAGGATATATATATATATGTACAGTATATAGAGGAATGATCAGGATATATATATATATGTACAGTATATAGAGGAATGATCAGGATATATATATATATGTACAGTATATAGAGGAATGATCAGGATATATATATATATGTACAGTATATAGAGGAATGATCAGGATATATATATATATACAGTATATAGAGGAATGATCAGGATATATATATATATGTACAGTATATAGAGGAATGATCAGGATATATATATATACAGTATATAGAGGAATGATCAGGATATATATATATGTACAGTATATAGAGGAATGATCAGGATATATATATATATGTACAGTATATAGAGGAATGATCAGGATATATATATATGTACAGTATATAGAGGAATGATCAGGATATATATATATATGTACAGTATATAGAGGAATGATCAGGATATATATATATATGTACAGTATATAGAGGAATGATCAGGATATATATATATATGTACAGTATATAGAGGAATGATCAGGATATATATATATGTACAGTATATAGAGGAATGATCAGGATATATATATATATATGTACAGTATATAGAGGAATGATCAGGATATATATATATATGTACAGTATATAGAGGAATGATCAGGATATATATATATGTACAGTATATAGAGGAATGATCAGGATATATATATATATGTACAGTATATAGAGGAATGATCAGGATATATATATATGTACAGTATATAGAGGAATGATCAGGATATATATATATATATATATATGTACAGTATATAGAGGAATGATCAGGATATATATATATGTACAGTATATAGAGGAATGATCAGGATATATATATATATATACAGTATATAGAGGAATGATCAGGATATATATATATATGTACAGTATATAGAGAATGATCAGGATATATATATATATATACAGTATATAGAGGAATGATCAGGATATATATATATGTACAGTATATAGAGGAATGATCAGGATATATATATATATGTACAGTATATAGAGGAATGATCAGGATATATATATATATACAGTATATAGAGGAATGATCAGGATATATATATATATACAGTATATAGAGGAATGATCAGGATATATATATATATATGTACAGTATATAGAGGAATGATCAGGATATATATATATATATACAGTATATAGAGGAATGATCAGGATATATATATATATATATATGTACAGTATATAGAGGAATGATCAGGATATATATATATATACAGTATATAGAGGAATGATCAGGATATATATATATATGTACAGTATATAGAGGAATGATCAGGATATATATATATATGTACAGTATATAGAGGAATGATCAGGATATATATATATATGTACAGTATATAGAGGAATGATCAGGATATATATATATATGTACAGTATATAGAGGAATGATCAGGATATATATATATATATGTATGTACAGTATATAGAGGAATGATCAGGATATATATATATGTACAGTATATAGAGGAATGATCAGGATATATATATATGTACAGTATATAGAGGAATGATCAGGATATATATATATATATATACAGTATATAGAGGAATGATCAGGATATATATATATATATATGTATGTACAGTATATAGAGGAATGATCAGGATATATATATATGTACAGTATATAGAGGAATGATCAGGATATATATATATGTACAGTATATAGAGGAATGATCAGGATATATATATATGTACAGTATATAGAGGAATGATCAGGATATATATATATATGTACAGTATATAGAGGAATGATCAGGATATATATATATGTACAGTATATAGAGGAATGATCAGGATATATATATATATGTACAGTATATAGAGGAATGATCAGGATATATATATATGTACAGTATATAGAGGAATGATCAGGATATATATATGTACAGTATATAGAGGAATGATCAGGATATATATATATATATGTACAGTATATAGAGGAATGATCAGGATATATATATATATGTACAGTATATAGAGGAATGATCAGGATATATATATATACAGTATATAGAGGAATGATCAGGATATATATATATATGTACAGTATATAGAGGAATGATCAGGATATATATATATATATACAGTATATAGAGGAATGATCAGGATATATATATATATGTACAGTATATAGAGGAATGATCAGGATATATATATATATATGTACAGTATATAGAGGAATGATCAGGATATATATATACAGTATATAGAGGAATGATCAGGATATATATATATATATGTACAGTATATAGAGGAATGATCAGGATATATATATACAGTATATAGAGGAATGATCAGGATATATATATACAGTATATAGAGGAATGATCAGGATATATATATACAGTATATAGAGGAATGATCAGGATATATATATATATGTACAGTATATAGAGGAATGATCAGGATATATATATATATATGTACAGTATATAGAGGAATGATCAGGATATATATATACAGTATATAGAGGAATGATCAGGATATATATATATATATGTACAGTATATAGAGGAATGATCAGGATATATATATATATGTACAGTATATAGAGGAATGATCAGGATATATATATGTGTACAGTATATAGAGGAATGATCAGGATATATATATATATGTACAGTATATAGAGGAATGATCAGGATATATATATGTGTACAGTATATAGAGGAATGATCAGGATATATATATATATATACAGTATATAGAGGAATGATCAGGATATATATATATATACAGTATATAGAGGAATGATCAGGATATATATATATATATGTACAGTATATAGAGGAATGATCAGGATATATATATATATGTACAGTATATAGAGGAATGATCAGGATATATATATATATGTACAGTATATAGAGGAATGATCAGGATATATATATATATACAGTATATAGAGGAATGATCAGGATATATATATATATATACAGTATATAGAGGAATGATCAGGATATATATATATATATGTACAGTATATAGAGGAATGATCAGGATATATATATATATATGTACAGTATATAGAGGAATGATCAGGATATATATATATATGTACAGTATATAGAGGAATGATCAGGATATATATATATATGTACAGTATATAGAGGAATGATCAGGATATATATATATGTACAGTATATAGAGGAATGATCAGGATATATATATATATGTACAGTATATAGAGGAATGATCAGGATATATATATATATGTACAGTATATAGAGGAATGATCAGGATATATATATATATATGTACAGTATATAGAGGAATGATCAGGATATATATATATATGTACAGTATATAGAGGAATGATCAGGATATATATATATATATACAGTATATAGAGGAATGATCAGGATATATATATATATATGTACAGTATATAGAGGAATGATCAGGATATATATATATATGTACAGTATATAGAGGAATGATCAGGATATATATATATATGTACAGTATATAGAGGAATGATCAGGATATATATATATATATACAGTATATAGAGGAATGATCAGGATATATATATATATATATATACAGTATATAGAGGAATGATCAGGATATATATATATATGTACAGTATATAGAGGAATGATCAGGATATATATATATATATATACAGTATATAGAGGAATGATCAGGATATATATATACAGTATATAGAGGAATGATCAGGATATATATATATATATATATACAGTATATAGAGGAATGATCAGGATATATATATATGTACAGTATATAGAGGAATGATCAGGATATATATATATATGTACAGTATATAGAGTCTATGGGAGGGGGCGTGGCGTCACACGGGGGCGGAGACTTGATGTCACACGGCCGCTCCCCGAGGTGGGTGCTGAATGTAAGATTTCGGGGTCCCCGCGGTCAGACATCTTAATTGAAATCTCCTATAAGACTGATTTATTGAGACCGTTGCGATGTTTCTTAACGCTGCCGCCCATGTGACTCCGTGACTGATCCCATTTCATTTTAAATTGGTCTTTAACCCCTTAAGGACCAGGCCTATTTTCACCTTAAGGACGCAGCCAATTTTATTTTTGCGTTTTCGTTTTTCCTCCCCGCCTTCTAATATCCATAACTCTTTTATATTTCCATCTACAGACCCATATAAGGGCTTGTTTTTTGCGCGACCAATTGATTTTACTATAAAATGTACGGCAAACCCCCCCAAAAAAAAATTTTAGGTGCAAAATTTTTATGAAAACCACAATTTTTCACATTTTGGATTTTTTTCCCCCACTGTACACTTTACGGTAAAAATGACGCGTTCTTTATTCTGTGGGTGAATACGATTAAATGATCCCCATGGCGAGATACTCGTATATTTTTGTATCGCTTAAGAAAATCTAAAAACTTTTTGTACAAAATCAGTCATCTAAATTCGTCCTATTTTGACCACCTATAACTTTTTCATTTTTCCGTATATAGGGCGGTGTGAGGGCTCATTTTTCTCACCGTCATCTGTGCTTTTTTTCGATACCACATTTGCATATATAAAACTTTTTTATTAATTTTTGGGGAATAAAATTGACAAAAAAGTGGCATTTTTTAAATATTTTTTAATTTTTTACGTTTACGCCATTCACCGTACGGGATCATTACCATTATATTTTGATCGTTCGGACATTTACGCATGCGGAGATACCAAATATGTTTATAAAAAAAATGTTACGCTTTTTGGGGGTAAAATGGGAAAAACAGACAATTTTCATTTTTATTGGGGGAGGGGATTTTTCACTTTTTTTTACTTTTATTTTTACACTTTTCTACTTTTTTTTTACACTTTTTATGTCCCCATAGGGGACTATCTATAGCAATCCTTAGATTGCTAATACTGTTCAGTGCTATGTATTGGATATAGCACTGATCAGTGTTATCGGTCATCTTCTAGTATTGTCTGCTCGATCTCAGACCAGAGCAGAATACGCCGGGAGACGACCGCAGTTAGGTGAGGGGACCTCTGGCCGCCATGCTGGATGATCGGATTGCCGCGGCAGTGCGTACTGATCACGGCATCTGAGGGGTTAATGGCGGACATCCTCATGATCGCGGATGTTGCCCATTACCGGCGGGAACCTGCCGTGTATGATGCTCGCACCACTCCGATGCTCACGGTCATAGACAGGACGTAAATGTATGTCCTGGTGCGCAAAGTACCGCCAAACCAGGACGTACATTTACGTTTGTGGTCGTTAAGGGGTTAATATTTTTATTGACTTCACATCGTAATTTTTTATATATTTTAACCATTCATTTAATCTCGCTCTTTTCCTTCTCCACAAGAATTTCTTCATTAATCTTTCAATACGACTGAACCATTTATCAGTTATCCAAATAGGGGAAGCGTTCAAAAAAAAAAAAAAAGAACCTGGCGCAAACCACCATTTTCAGTTCCGCCATCCGATCGGTATATTCCGCGGCAGCCGATTCCAGATTTCCAGGTTTTTTTCCATTTTATTCAGAAAAGGTTTTAAATTCTCTTTAAAATAGTCGGAAGGGTCAACCGGTACTTTTATTCCCCAATATTCGAGGAGCCCGATTCTCCCCACTCAGCTTGATCCTATGGGGAGAGCAAATGATTTCGTCCAATTTATTTCTAAATCCGATCTCCCTCCAAACTCCTGAAAAACTTGTTTCAGCTTTGGAACGGCCCTCGCGGGGTCCTGCACATATAAAGGCAAATCGTCAGCGTATAATGGAACCTTGTCCTCCTCCCCCGACTCCCAAACCCCCTAAGCTCCGCCATGTCCCTTAATTTCACAGCCAGTGGCTCAATATAGAGGGAGAAGAGAAGGGGGGAAAGAGGACATCCCGGCCGGTACCTCTAAAGAGCTCAAACGGCATCGGTAGATCCTTCCCCAACAACCGTCTAGTAGAATCATTTCATCATGTCCACCTACCCTTCCCAACAAGACCCAGAGAAACCTCCACTCCACCCTGTCAAACACCTTTGTGGTGTCCAGTGACAGGATGGAGCGGAGGTCCCCCACACCGGACTGTATATTAAAGGAGTTCTCCACCATAAGGTGATTTTAGTACATACCTGGCAGACAGTAACGGACATGCTTAGGAAGGATCTGCGCTTGTCTTGGGGATAAATGGCTATGCTGTGAGATTACCAGAACACTGTGGTAGCTGTTTGTGAACTGCTATTTCCTGTTTGAGTTTTCTTCTTTTGCCTACAAATCCCATGATTCCATTTTCCTCCCTCCCACACATCAGCCACCCCACCCCTTGAAACATAAATGAGCTGCATCCATTCAAAAGACCTGTGGTTTCCAATCAGGGTGCCCTCAGCTGTTGCATTAGTTGCAGATTGATCCCTCCACCCATTGAAGCAGACAGGCTCCCTGTCATCAGGTGACTAGTGATGTCAGGTCTCGGCCGCATTGCAACCTGGGAAAAATCTGAGACAAGAGTCATTTTGTATGCTGGTAAAAATAAATATTGGGGTGAAAATCACAGAAGAATTGTGAGAAAACCGTCACACACAGGTACAGACACTATATTAGGAACTACACCAACTTTACAGCCCCTGTAGGATAGTCACATAAAACAAATTCCTGGAATACCCCTTTAATAAAAGCCGCCTCCCAGGCACAAACCCCGTCTGGTCTGTATGGACCGCCCTGCTGACCACCCGCATTAACCTGTTTGCCAAGACTTACGCAAAAATCTTGGCATCTACATCCAACAAAGATATCGGCCTGTAGTTTTCTACCTTGAGGGGTCTTTATTCTTTTTAAGGATCAGAACCATTTCAGCTTCTAACATAGAGGGTGGCCACCTACCTGCACGGATAGCCTCTCTAATTGTCTCCCACAAAAACCTCTGCAAGTCTTTTATACGGCTCCAATGGGCGCCCATCTGGTCCAGACGCTGAGCCCGAAGGGGACGATCTAATAACGTCCACTATTCCTGCCAATAGGTAGATCCATATACTCACTCGGACTCGAAGTCTGGGGACAGAAATTTTATCTAAATATTCCACAATTTCTTTCTTTGAGGCTTGATATTCCGAGATAAATCATTTTGAGAAGAGACAACGATTTGTTGTATCTGTTGAGAATCGTTAATTACCGGTCCCATTATAAGACTATTTAACCCTGATCTCTCCGCTTGAGCTTTTATCACTTACCGTTCTCCACAAATTGTCTCTGTCCCAGAAGGAACCGATTCTGCGCCCTCTCCGCCTGATACCGCCTGATTCTCCTCATTCTTCAGACTCTCATATACCTTCCCCTGAGAGTCCTCCTTTCCTGACAACAACGTTACCCTTGCTCTGAAACCCCTTCTCAGATATATTATATCTTTAAAGGGGTACTCCGGCCCTGAGACATCTTATCCCGTATCCAAAGGATAGGGGATAAGATGTCTCACCGCGGGGGTCCCGCCACAAATCTTGCATTCGCCACCCACCTGTTTAAGATGCACGCCGCAGTGCCAGCTCACAAACAGCCAGGTGGCAACCACGGGGCCGGAGTATCGTGACATCACAACTCCGCCCCTGTGTGATGTCATCCCCCGCTATGCAAGTCTATGGGAGGGGGCGTGACGGCCATCACGGGACTGGAGTATCGAGACATCACGACTCCACCCCCGTGTGACAGCCTTCACGCCCCCTCCCATAGACTTGCATAGCGGGGACGGGGCATGACATCACACGGGGGCGGAGTTGTCACAATACTCTGGCCCCATGGTTGCCACCCGGCTGTTTGTGAGCTGGCACTGCGCCGTGCATCTTAAACAGGTGGGTGGCGGATACAAGATTGCGGGGGTCCCCAGGGTGGGACCTCTGCGGTCAGACATCTTATCCCCTATCCTTTGGATAGGGGATAAGATGTCTTAGGGCTGGAGTACCCCTTTAAGTTTAGTCAGGTCCTGGTTAATATTGGGGATCATTTTCTCTGCTTCCCCCACTAGCGCAGAGGTTATTTATATCTTCCCTCATTAACATAATGTCCGTAGACAAACCTCCGACCTCTTTCAGACGTTACAAAGCGGAGTCTCTTTTAGGATATTAGTTAAGATATTTTTCCGGATCCACTATCTCCTCCTCCTCCCCAGACCCAAATCTTTCTGAAGCATTCGGCAGTCTCTTAGAAGCTCTCTCTTCTCCATGTCGTCTTTACTCCGCTTCCCGGTGAACCAATAGATTTGTCAATTATTCCAGAGATTGATTGATCCTTATTAGGAGGGGACGGCACAACTTTTTTTGGAACCCCAGTTGTTACATCTCCCTGCAATTGATTAACTCACGTACAGACGTAATATCAAAGGGGATGTTTTACTCCCAGCTGTTTAACAATTTATAAATTATTCTCCAGCCACCATTTACGCCAACTTAAGGTAACAGTACGATTCACAATCTGGCAGCCGTCCAGGACCTTATATACCTCCAGGCTCCAATAAAAATAAGGGAAATCACAATAACCACGTCTTCACCGCCATCCTCTCCTGCGGCTGCGCATCCAGATCCCTGGCATCTCAGGGCGCCCGTCCAAGCCTGTCCCCCGGCGGTCTCAAGCACGGCAGCTCCCTCCCCGGCCGGTAAGGACCGGCGCTCACCCAGGAAGGGAGGGGGGGAGGAGAAGGAGCCCCAGAGAGGCTGGAGCAGTGCAGCTTACGTCATGCCGCACGAAATGTGTCGCCACCTCCTAATGTCCAGGATAGAGGTTTTTGGTAAAGCCCATCATTCTACTGTTTACCGAAAACGGAATGAGGCCTACAAAGAAGAGAACACAGAACCTACAGTGATATATGGGGGAGGTCAGTGATGTTTTGGGTTGTTTTGCTGCCTCTGGCACTGGGGGCCTTGAATGTGTACAAGACATCATGAAATCTGAGGATTACCAATGGATTTCGGGTGGCTTTCTTCTTGCCAGTCTTCCATAAAGGGCAGATTTGTGCAGTATAGGACTGATTGTTGTCCTATGGACAGAGTCTCCCCCCTCAGCTGTAGATCAGTTCATCCAGAGTGATCATGGGCCTCTTGGCTGCATCTCTGATCAGTCTTCTTGTATGAGCGGAAAGTTTAGAGGGACGTCCAGGTCTTCGTAGATTTGCAGTGGTCTGATACTCCTTCCATTTCAATATTATCGCTTGCACAGTGCTCCTTGCTCCTTGGGATGTTTAAAGCTTGGGAAATCTTTTTGTATCCAAATCCGGCTTTAAACTTCTCCACAACAGTATCTCGGACCTTCCTGGTGTGTTCCTTGTTCTTCATGATGCTCTCTGCGCTTTAAACAGATCTCTGAGACTATCACAGTGCAGGTTATTTATACGGAGACTTGATTACACACAGGTGGATTCTATTTATCCTCATTAGTCATTTAGGTCAACATTGGATCATTCAGAGATCCTCACTCAACTTCTGGAGAGAGTTTGCTGCACTGAAAGTAAAGGGGCTGAATAATTTTGCACACCCAATTTTTCAGTTTTTTATTTGTTAACAAAGTTTGAAATATACAATAAATTTCGTTCCACTTCATGATTGTGTCCCACTTGTTGATTCTTCACAAAAAATTTACAGTTTTATATCTTTATGTTTGAAGCCTGAAATGTGGCAAAAGGTCGAAAAGTTCAAGGGGGCCGAATACTTTCACTATGCACTTTATATATGAACCAAGGCGCAGCCGCCAGCTGACTGTGATTTATTTTCTCAATATTACAACGTTCCGACTCCTCCTGGTTTTTATGCACTTTATTTATGGATATAATAACTTCATTTATGTAAATTTTTTGATAATTGTCACAATGTGGAATGGATTTGCACTTAATGAAGTATTTGGGTATAAAAGCCTCGTTGCTGTGTGATCACTATGCTGGAAAATGGCTCCAGGAGGTGTCGGAACGTTGTAATATTCACATGAGGAAATAAATCGCAGTCAGCTGGCGGCTGCACATTGGTCTATATATATATATATATATAATATAACAAAAACATCTCACCGCAGTACAGTCAGCTGGCGGCTGCACCTTGGTCTATATATATATATAATATAACAAAAACATCTCACCGCAGTACAGTCAGCTGGCGGCTGCACCTTAGTCTATATATATATATATATATATATATATATATATATATATATATATATATATAATGTAACAAAAACATCTCCCCGCAGTACAGTCAGCTGGCGGCTGCGCCTTGGTCTATATATATATATAATATAACAAAAACATCTCACCGCAGTACAGTCAGCTGGCGGCTGCGCCTTGGTCTATATATATATATATATATATAATATAACAAAAACATCTCACCGCAGTACAGTCAGCTGGCGGCTGCACCTTGGTCTATATATATAATATAACAAAAACATCTCACCGCAGTACAGTCAGCTGGCGGCTGCACCTTGGTCTATATATATATATATAATATAACAAAAACATCTCACCGCAGTACAGTCAGCTGGCGGCTCCGCCTTGGTCTATATATATATATATAATATAACAAAAACATCTCCCCGCAGTACAGTCAGCTGGCGGCTGCACCTTGGTCTATATATATAATATAACAAAAACATCTCCCCGCAGTACAGTCAGCTGGCGGCTGCACCTTAGTCTATATATATATATATATATATATATATATATATATAATATAACAAAAACATCTCCCCGCAGTACAGTCAGCTGGCGGCTGCACCTTGGTCTATATGTATATATAATATAACAAAAACATCTCCCCGCAGTACAGTCAGCTGGCGGCTCCGCCTTGGTCTATATATATATATATATAATATAACAAAAACATCTCCCCGCAGTACAGTCAGCTGGCGGCTCCGCCTTGGTCTATATATATATATATAATATAACAAAAACATCTCCCCGCAGTACAGTCAGCTGGCGGCTGCACCTTGGTCTATATGTATATATAATATAACAAAAACATCTCCCCGCAGTACAGTCAGCTGGCGGCTCCGCCTTGGTCTATATATATATATATAATATAACAAAAACATCTCCCCGCAGTACAGTCAGCTGGCGGCTGCACCTTGGTCTATATATATATATATAATATAACAAAAACATCTCCCCGCAGTACAGTCAGCTGGCGGCTCCGCCTTGGTCTATATGTATATATATATAATATAACAAAAACATCTCCCCGCAGTACATTTAGCTGGCGGCTGCACCTTGGTCTATATATATAATATAACAAAAACATCTCCCCGCAGTACAGTCAGCTGGCGGCTGCACCTTGGTCTATATATATATATATATATATATAATATAACAAAAACATCTCCCCGCAGTACAGTCAGCTGGCGGCTGCACCTTGGTCTATATATATATATATATAATATAACAAAAACATCTCCCCGCAGTACAGTCAGCTGGCGGCTGCACCTTGGTCTATATATATATATATATATATATAATATAACAAAAACATCTCCCCGCAGTACAGTCAGCTGGCGGCTGCACCTTGGTCTATATATATATATAATATAACAAAAACATCTCCCCGCAGTACAGTCAGCTGGCGGCTGCGCCTTGGTCTATATATGTGTGTATATATGTGTATTGTCTGTGTGTGTATATATATATATATATATATTATATAATATTATTCCATTATAAAAAAAAAAACAAGTGTTTAAAAAAAAAGCAGCGACGTTTCCTCGTGCTCACCCGGTCATTATCAAGCAGTCACCTGATTCACTCTGCCGAAAGTTTCCAAACTCTAAGGCTGGGTTCACACTGTGGAATTTTTGCCGCAGATCGAGAACTAGGACCGCGTGGACTACATTGCCGTCCCCATAGATGACAATGCGTTTCTGAGCAGATCTCCCAAAAGATCCACCCAGAAATGCAATGCAGTCTGCTCGGTCCTAGCGCCGCCAGCTCGATCTCCGGCAGAAATTCTACCCAGAAATACTGCAGTGTGAACCCGGCCTGAAGATCAAGATTCTTATCTCTCCAATACAGGTTCATACATTGTAAAATCTTATTATACCAAGAATGGAGCAAGAGCGGAAAGAGAAGACGATACTACACCTCACCCTGGAGATCATCTACCTGCTGACCGGAGAGGTGAGGGATTGTGGGAAATGGTCACATGACCTCTTATCTCTAGGGATAATACAGGACATGACCGGAGAGGTGAGGGATTGTGGGAAATGGTCACATGACCTCTTATCTCTAGGGATAATACAGGACATGACCGGAGAGGTGAGGGATTGTGGGAAATGGTCACATGACCTCTTATCTCTAGGGATAATACAGGACATGACCGGAGAGGTGAGGGATTGTGGGAAATGGTCACATGACCTCTTATCTCTAAGATAATACAGGACATGACCGGAGAGGTGAGGGATTGTGGGAAATGGTCACATGACCTCTTATCTCTAGGGATAATACAGGACATGACCGGAGAGGTGAGGGATTGTGGGAAATGGTCACATGACCTCTTATCTCTAGGGATAATACAGGACATGACCGGAGAGGTGAGGGATTGTGGGAAATGGTCACATGACCTCTTATCTCTAGGGATAATACAGGACATGACCGGAGAGGTGAGGGATTGTGGGAAATGGTCACATGACTTCTTATCTCTAGGGATAATACAGGACATGACCGGAGAGGTGAGGGATTGTGGGAAATGGTCACATGACCTCTTATCTCTAAGATAATACAGGACATGACCGGAGAGGTGAGGGATTGTGGGAAATGGTCACATGACCTCTTATCTCTAAGATAATACAGGACATGACCGGAGAGGTGAGGGATTGTGGGAAATGGTCACATGACCTCTTATCTCTAAGATAATACAGGACATGACCAGAGAGGTGAGGGATTGTGGGAAATGGTCACATGACCTCTTATCTCTAGGGATAATACAGGACATGACCGGAGAGGTGAGGGATTGTGGGAAATGGTCACATGACCTCTTATCTCTAGGGATAATACAGGACATGACCGGAGAGGTGAGGGATTGTGGGAAATGGTCACATGACCGGAGAGGTGAGGGATTGTGGGAAATGGTCACATGACCTCTTATCTCTAGGGATAATACAGGACATGACCGGAGAGGTGAGGGATTGTGGGAAATGGTCACATGACCTCTTATCTCTAGGGATAATACAGGACATGACCGGAGAGGTGAGGGATTGTGGGAAATGGTCACATGACCTCTTATCTCTAGGGATAATACAGGACATGACCGGAGAGGTGAGGGATTGTGGGAAATGGTCACATGACCTCTTATCTCTAGGGATAATACAGGACATGACCGGAGAGGTGAGGGATTGTGGGAAATGGTCACATGACCTCTTATCTCTAGGGATAATACAGGACATGACCGGAGAGGTGAGGGATTGTGGGAAATGGTCACATGACCTCTTATCTCTAAGATAATACAGGACATGACCGGAGAGGTGAGGGATTGTGGGAAATGGTCACATGACCTCTTATCTCTAGGGATAATACAGGACATGACCAGAGAGGTGAGGGATTGTGGGAAATGGTCACATGACCTCTTATCTCTAGGGATAATACAGGACATGACCGGAGAGGTGAGGGATTGTGGGAAATGGTCACATGACCTCTTATCTCTAGGGATAATACAGGACATGACCGGAGAGGTGAGGGATTGTGGGAAATGGTCACATGACCGGAGAGGTGAGGGATTGTGGGAAATGGTCACATGACCTCTTATCTCTAGGGATAATACAGGACATGACCGGAGAGGTGAGGGATTGTGGGAAATGGTCACATGACCTCTTATCTCTAGGGATAATACAGGACATGACCGGAGAGGTGAGGGATTGTGGGAAATGGTCACATGACCTCTTATCTCTAGGGATAATACAGGACATGACCGGAGAGGTGAGGGATTGTGGGAAATGGTCACATGACCTCTTATCTCTAGGGATAATACAGGACATGACCGGAGAGGTGAGGGATTGTGGGAAATGGTCACATGACCTCTTATCTCTAGGGATAATACAGGACATGACCGGAGAGGTGAGGGATTGTGGGAAATGGTCACATGACCTCTTATCTCTAAGATAATACAGGACATGACCGGAGAGGTGAGGGATTGTGGGAAATGGTCACATGACCTCTTATCTCTAAGATAATACAGGACATGACCAGAGAGGTGAGGGATTGTGGGAAATGGTCACATGACCTCTTATCTCTAGGGATAATACAGGACATGACCGGAGAGGTGAGGGATTGTGGGAAATGGTCACATGACCTCTTATCTCTAGGGATAATACAGGACATGACCGGAGAGGTGAGGGATTGTGGGAAATGGTCACATGACCTCTTATCTCTAGGGATAATACAGGACATGACCGGAGAGGTGAGGGATTGTGGGAAATGGTCACATGACCTCTTATCTCTAGGGATAATACAGGACATGACCGGAGAGGTGAGGGATTGTGGGAAATGGTCACATGACCTCTTATCTCTAAGATAATACAGGACATGACCGGAGAGGTGAGGGATTGTGGGAAATGGTCACATGACCTCTTATCTCTAGGGATAATACAGGACATGACCAGAGAGGTGAGGGATTGTGGGAAATGGTCACATGACCTCTTATCTCTAGGGATAATACAGGACATGACCGGAGAGGTGAGGGATTGTGGGAAATGGTCACATGACCTCTTATCTCTAGGGATAATACAGGACATGACCGGAGAGGTGAGGGATTGTGGGAAATGGTCACATGACCGGAGAGGTGAGGGATTGTGGGAAATGGTCACATGACCTCTTATCTCTAGGGATAATACAGGACATGACCGGAGAGGTGAGGGATTGTGGGAAATGGTCACATGACCTCTTATCTCTAGGGATAATACAGGACATGACCGGAGAGGTGAGGGATTGTGGGAAATGGTCACATGACCTCTTATCTCTAGGGATAATACAGGACATGACCGGAGAGGTGAGGGATTGTGGGAAATGGTCACATGACCTCTTATCTCTAGGGATAATACAGGACATGACCGGAGAGGTGAGGGATTGTGGGAAATGGTCACATGACCTCTTATCTCTAGGGATAATACAGGACATGACCGGAGAGGTGAGGGATTGTGGGAAATGGTCACATGACCTCTTATCTCTAGGGATAATACAGGACATGACCGGAGAGGTGAGGGATTGTGGGAAATGGTCACATGACCTCTTATCTCTAGGGATAATACAGGACATGATCGGAGAGGTGAGGGATTGTGGGAAATGGTCACATGACCTCTTATCTCTAGGGATAATACAGGACATGACCGGAGAGGTGAGGGATTGTGGGAAATGGTCACATGACTTCTTATCTCTAGGGATAATACAGGACATGACCGGAGAGGTGAGGGATTGTGGGAAATGGTCACATGACCTCTTATCTCTAGGGATAATACAGGACATGACCGGAGAGGTGAGGGATTGTGGGAAATGGTCACATGACCGGAGAGGTGAGGGATTGTGGGAAATGGTCACATGACCTCTTATCTCTAGGGATAATACAGGACATGACCGGAGAGGTGAGGGATTGTGGGAAATGGTCACATGACTTCTTATCTCTAGGGATAATACAGGACATGACCGGAGAGGTGAGGGATTGTGGGAAATGGTCACATGACCTCTTATCTCTAGGGATAATACAGGACATGACCGGAGAGGTGAGGGATTGTGGGAAATGGTCACATGACCTCTTATCTCTAGGGATAATACAGGACATGACCGGAGAGGTGAGGGATTGTGGGAAATGGTCACATGACCGGAGAGGTGAGGGATTGTGGGAAATGGTCACATGACCTCTTATCTCTAGGGATAATACAGGACATGACCGGAGAGGTGAGGGATTGTGGGAAATGGTCACATGACTTCTTATCTCTAGGGATAATACAGGACATGACCGGAGAGGTGAGGGATTGTGGGAAATGGTCACATGACCTCTTATCTCTAGGGATAATACAGGACATGACCGGAGAGGTGAGGGATTGTGGGAAATGGTCACATGACCTCTTATCTCTAGGAATAATACAGGACATGACCGGAGAGGTGAGGGATTGTGGGAAATGGTCACATGACCTCTTATCTCTAGGGATAATACAGGACATGACCGGAGAGGTGAGGGATTGTGGGAAATGGTCACATGACTTCTTATCTCTAGGGATAATACAGGACATGACCGGAGAGGTGAGGGATTGTGGGAAATGGTCACATGACCTCTTATCTCTAGGGATAATACAGGACATGACCGGAGAGGTGAGGGATTGTGGGAAATGGTCACATGACCTCTTATCTCTAGGGATAATACAGGACATGACCGGAGAGGTGAGGGATTGTGGGAAATGGTCACATGACTTCTTATCTCTAGGGATAATACAGGACATGACCGGAGAGGTGAGGGATTGTGGGAAATGGTCACATGACCTCTTATCTCTAGGGATAATACAGGACATGACCGGAGAGGTGAGGGATTGTGGGAAATGGTCACATGACCTCTTATCTCTAGGGATAATACAGGACATGACCGGAGAGGTGAGGGATTGTGGGAAATGGTCACATGACCTCTTATCTCTAGGGATAATACAGGACATGACCGGAGAGGTGAGGGATTGTGGGAAATGGTCACATGACCTCTTATCTCTAGGGATAATACAGGACATGACCGGAGAGGTGAGGGATTGTGGGAAATGGTCACATGACCTCTTATCTCTAGGGATAATACAGGACATGACCGGAGAGGTGAGGGATTGTGGGAAATGGTCACATGACCTCTTATCTCTAGGGATAATACAGGACATGACCGGAGAGGTGAGGGATTGTGGGAAATGGTCACATGACCTCTTATCTCTAGGGATAATACAGGACATGATCGGAGAGGTGAGGGATTGTGGGAAATGGTCACATGACCTCTTATCTCTAGGGATAATACAGGACATGACCGGAGAGGTGAGGGATTGTGGGAAATGGTCACATGACTTCTTATCTCTAGGGATAATACAGGACATGACCGGAGAGGTGAGGGATTGTGGGAAATGGTCACATGACCTCTTATCTCTAGGGATAATACAGGACATGACCGGAGAGGTGAGGGGTCTGTATATAGGGATATTTATCGGGGTCTCTCCATACTCAGGATTACACAGTAGTGAAGAAGACATCTGGAGAGTGTGTGGCCCCCAGCAGGTCAGGAGGATGGAGCAGGGCCCGGGGCCCCATCACGGAGCCTCCACCTCCCTCACTGATACCTGAGAGGAACAATGAGCAGAAGATCCTAGAACTCACCCACAAGATGATGGAGCTGCTGACTGGAGAGGTGAGCGCTGCTGGGAATGCTGGGACATTATACAGGAACACAAGGGATGATGGGTCTGGATGATGACTGGATCATTGTGTGTGTCAGGTTCCTATAAGGTGTCAGGATGTCACTGTCTATTTCTCCATGGAGGAGTGGGAGTATATAGAAGGACACAAGGATCTGTACCAGGACATAGTCATGATGGAGGACCACCGGCCCCGAACATCACCACCGGGTAAGATATATTTATTATAGACCACCGGCCCCGAACATCACCACTGGGTAAGATATATTTATTATAGACCACCGGCCCCGAACATCACCACCGGGTAAGATATATTTATTATAGACCACCGGCCCCCAACATCACCACCGGGTAAGATATATTTATTATAGACCACCGGCCCCGCACATCACCACTGGGTAAGATATATTTATTATAGACCACCGGCCCCGAACATCACCACCGGGTAAGATATATTTATTATAGACCACCGGCCCCGAACATCACCACTGGGTAAGATATATTTATTATAGACCACCGGCCCCGAACATCACCACTGGGTAAGATATATTTATTATAGACCACCGGCCCCGAA
The DNA here is from genome assembly GCF_029499605.1 of Hyla sarda. Classification (NCBI taxonomy): domain Eukaryota; kingdom Metazoa; phylum Chordata; class Amphibia; order Anura; family Hylidae; genus Hyla; species Hyla sarda. The sequence goes on from NW_026608649.1 coordinate 24,296, forward strand.
CATCACCACTGGGTAAGATATATTTATTATAGACCACCGGCCCCCAACATCACCACCGGGTAAGATATATTTATTATAGACCACCGGCCCCGAACATCACCACTGGGTAAGATATATTTATTATAGACCACCGGCCCCGAACATCACCACTGGGTAAGATATATTTATTATAGACCACCGGCCCCCAACATCACCACCGGGTAAGATATATTTATTATAGACCACCGGCCCCGAACATCACCACCGGGTAAGATATATTTATTATAGACCACCGGCCCCCAACATCACCACCGGGTAAGATATATTTATTATAGACCACCGGCCCCCAACATCACCACCGGGTAAGATATATTTATTATAGACCACCGGCCCCGAACATCACCACTGGGTAAGATATATTTATTATAGACCACCGGCCCCGAACATCACCACTGGGTAAGATATATTTATTATAGACCACCGGCCCCGTACATCACCACTGGGTAAGATATATTTATTATAGACCACCGGCCCCCAACATCACCACTGGGTAAGATATATTTATTATAGACCACCGGCCCCCAACATCACCACTGGGTAAGATATATTTATTATAGACCACCGGCCCCGAACATCACCACTGGGTAAGATATATTTATTATAGACCACCGGCCCCCAACATCACCACTGGGTAAGATATATTTATTATAGACCACCGGCCCTGAACATCACCACTGGGTAAGATATATTTATTATAGACCACCGGCCCCGAACATCACCACCGGGTAAGATATATTTATTATAGACCACCGGCCTCCAACATCACCACTGGGTAAGATATATTTATTATAGACCACCGGCCCCGAACATCACCACCGGGTAAGATATATTTATTATAGACTATCGGCCCCGAACATCACCACTGGGTAAGATACATTTATTATAGACCACCGGCCCCGAACATCACCACTGGGTAAGATATATTTATTATAGATCACCGGCCCCTCACATCACCACTGGGTAAGATATATTTATTTTAGACCACCGGCCCCGAACATCACCACTGGGTAAGATATATTTATTATAGACCACCGGCCCCGAACATCACCACTGGGTAAGATATATTTATTATAGACCACCAGCCCCGAACATCACCACTCGGTAAGATATATTTATTATAGACCAACGGCCCCGAACATCACCACCGGGTAAGATATATTTAGCATAGACCACTGGCCCCAAACACCTCCACTGGGTAAGAGGAGACTCTCATTGATGGTAAAGGAGAGAGCAGTATTGGGGGCCCCTAGATCCCCCATCTTCTGATCATCTACACAATGTATTCAGTCACTTTGTGTCTCCTACAGATGGATCCAGGAAGAGGAACCCACCAGAGAGATGTCCTGCTCCTCTGGATTCCCAGGACTGTCCGGGGGGAGATGACAATGTCCTAGAGGATGATCAGGTAGATGGAGAGGACAATGTCCTACAGGATGATCAGGTAGATGGAGAGGACAATGTCCTACAGGATGATCAGGTAGATGGAGAGGACAATGTCCTACAGGATGATCAGGTAGATGGAGAGGACAATGTCCTACAGGATGATCAGGCAGATGGAGAGGACAATGTCCTACAGGATGATCAGGTAGATGGAGAGGACAATGTCCTACAGGATGATCAGGTAGATGGAGAGGACAATGTCCTACAGGATGATCAAGTAGAGAGGACAATGTCCTACAGGATGATCAAGTAGAGAGGACAATGTCCTACAGGATGATCAGGTAGAGAGGACAATGTCCTACATGATGATCAGGTAGAGAGGACAATGTCCTGCAGGATGATCAGGTAGATGGAGAGGACAATGTCCTACAGGATGATCAGGTAGATGGAGAGGACAATGTCCTACAGGATGATCAGGTAGATGGAGAGGACAATGTCCTACAGGATGATCAGGTAGATGGAGAGGACAATGTCCTACAGGATGATCAGGTAGATGGAGAGGACAATGTCCTACAGGATGATCAGGTAGATGGAGAGGACAATGTCCTACAGGATGATCAGGTAGATGGAGAGGACAATGTCCTACAGGATGATCAGGTAGATGGAGAGAACAATGTCCTACAGTATGATCAGGTAGAGAGGACAATGTCCTACAGGATGATCAGGTAGAGAGGACAATGTCCTACAGGATGATCAGGTAGATGGAGAGGACAATGTCCTACAGGATGATCAGGTAGATGGAGAGAACAATGTCCTACAGGATGATAGGGTAGATGGAAAGGACAATGTCCTACAGGATGATCAGGTAGATGGAGAGGACAATGTCCTACAGGATGATCAGGTAGATAGAGAGGACAATGTCCTACAGGATGATCAGGTAGATGGAGAGGACAATGTCCTACAGGATGATCAGGTAGAAAGGACAATGTCCTACAGGATGATCAGGTAGAGAGGACAATGTCCGACAGGATGATAAGGGAGATGGAGAGGACAATGTCCTACAGGATGATCAGGTAGATGGAGAGGACAATGTTCTACAGGATGATCAGGTAGATGGAGAGGACAATGTCCTACAGGATGATAAGGGAGATGGAGAGGACAATGTCCTACAGGATGATCAGGTAGATGGAGAGGATAATGTCCTACAGAATGATCAGGTAGATGGAGAGGACAATGTCCTACAGGATGATCAGGTAGATGGAGAGGACAATGTCCTACAGGATGATCAGGTAGATGGAGAGGACAATGTCCTACAGGATGATCAGGTAGATGGAGAGGACAATGTCCTACAGGATGATCAGGTAGATGGAGAGGACAATGTCCTACAGGATGATCAGGTAGATGGTCGGGGTTGTCATGGACGATTTGTGTCATTATTTTCTTGTTTCCATGAATCTGAATTATTATAATTTATTATTTGGTTCATATTTTGGATCAGGATGAAAATCTCTTAGACCTTAAAATTGAAGTTGTTGAGGAAGAAGAAGAAGAAGAAGAAGAAGAAGATGAAATGGATGTGAGGAGGGATCGGGCGTGTAAGGAAGAGGACATTCCTACTGATATTAGTCCAGGTGAGTAATAGAAAGGAAGTACCCGGAGGAATGTGATGCTCCTCCTCCCTACAGTAGTCTCTATCTATGGCTTATAAGTAGGGCTGCATGATTTAAGAAAATTGTGCGAAAATTGTGCTATTTAAATGCATGAATCTTATTTTTTTCGCTAAGACAGTCCTAACATGAGTTTGATAAGTTCCCTCTGCTCTTTGACTGATGCATTAAAAAAAATATTCCTGAAACTTTTTGTAAGGAATTTGAGGAAATTAAGATTTTTTTAAAATTTTTCTCCAGGTGGTCACGGCAAAGACTTGGGACAAAGCCATTTTCCCTCTCTAGTCCCTGAGGGAGACGAGAATAATTTCCCACGAGATCCTCAGTTTATATGTTCAGGATGTGGGACATGGTTTACACCTGAATCAGATCAGAAAACTCAGACAATAGAGACACAGATTCCATGTTCAGAATGTAGGAAATGTCATAAGCAGAGGTCTGCTCCTATCCAGCTGTCGGTTCCTACTGAACGTACGAAGACTCACTCAGGGAAGAAAATTATTTCATGTTTGGACTGCGGACGCAGCTTTACCAAGAGATCCCATCTGGTGGAGCATAAGAAAATCCACACGGGGGAGAAACTCTTTTCATGTTCTGAATGTGGTAAATCTTTTACCAAGAAATCAAATCTAGTACAACATCAGAAACTCCACACGGGAGAGAAGCCGTATTCATGTTCTGAATGTGGAAAGAAATTCACTAAGAAATATGGCCTACTTAACCATCATTGGATTCACAGAGGCGAGAAGCCGTTTTCATGTCCCGAATGTGAGAAATCTTTTACCCAGAAATCAGATCTTGTTAAGCACCAGAGAAGTCACACGGGGGAGAGGCCGTTTCCGTGTTTACAATGCGGGAAATATTTTACTCAGAGATCTGTTCTGGCTAAACATAAGAGGATTCACCAGGAGATGGTCGCCACAGTCTTACATAGAAGTTTCTACACTGAATTCTCCAATTTGGGTGGAGCTGACATTGACCCTTTATGATGCCCTGAGATCTACGAGAAGAAAAGTATTCTGTGGTAGAGTTTTATTGTATTTTTAAAGGGGCACTCCACTGGCCAGCGTTCAGAACTATATGTTCACAACCAAGCCCCTCGTGACATCACAGCCATGCCCCCTCAAAGCAAGTCTAAGGGAGGGGGCGTGATGACATCACGCCCCCTCCCTTAGACTTGCATTGAGGGGGCGTGGTTGTGAACATTTAGTTCCGAACGCTGGCCTGTAGAGTACCCCTTTAAGTGATTTTTCAGGGGGTTGTTTATGATCATCCCCTCGAGGACTGATTTTTCTATTTTTTATTCATTCCACTAGTCATAACTTTTTTAGTTTTTTTATGGTTGATATAGCAGTATGAGATTTTATGTTTTGTGGGGCGAGTTCTATTTTACGTAGGTGCCGTGTTTTGATACGAATATATTAGTGTTAAATATATAATAATTTGTATTCTGGGAGACAAAAAAAAAAAAGACAAATCTACTGATCCGACGATTAAAAGAGAAAAAATGCCAAATCACAGAGGGGTCGCAATACTAAAAACATTGCATGCGACTTTCTGCCTGTGGATTTTGGGTGAGGTGCGCTGTCGCCTTTTGCCGTACACTCTCCATTATGACTGGTGCTACGCATTTATTGTACACATTGATATCACCCAGAACCAACATTTTGTATATTATTTTACATTTTGGTGCTTTTAATAAAATATATTATTATTGTAAAAAAGAAAAAAAAGAAAATTTAACTATTTTCTAATAACTAAATTTACTTCTATATACTAGTATGCTATGCTTGTATATATTGTGTCTAAATAGCAGCGGGCTCAGAAGTGATCGAGACAGCGACACAACATAAAAAGTCATCCGAACTCAATGGCCACGTTCACCAGCGATCCCGGAAGTGTTGGCAGACAGCTGCAGAGAGAGAGAGGTATTCGGCCAGAGGAGACAACCCCTTTAATGAAAATGAATGTTTTTAATCAAAGGAATTGTCTGGTGAAATTTTACAAGATGCCAACAAATGACAGACTGACACTGTCTACTGGCTTGTTTACTTAACACAAACCTACATAAATAAGACCACAAAGGCAAAAAGATATAATCCCAAAATAAGGGGTAGAAGAACCTACAACACAATCAACCTACATAATTCAACCCCATTAAATTCTAAAAATATACACACAAAATGATGAAAATAATGTCCAATTTTATTAGATACAAGATAAACATATAATCAAAGGAACAGCAAAAGGAATCCCACCCCATAAAAACATGTACCACACAGACACTATAAAAATAAACGGTGGGGGAACACCAGAAGACAAAATGATATGTATGATGGTATAAACACTGGTAACCACTGCAGTGTGGTAACACTAAATGGTCATGCCCGTTTCTGAGAGCTATTTTACATCAGAGCAGATATCGATATCCTTTTGCTGTTCCTTGGATTATATGTTTATCTTGTATCTAATACAATTGGACATTATTTTCATCATTTTGTGTGTATATTTTTAGAATTTAATGAGGTTGAATTATGTAGGTGGATTGTTTGCTTAACATCCTGGGCCTTTCTGTTCTCCAGGTAAGTGACGCAGGCCCACCTGGCCATCCACATGATGAAAACGTGATATGTAAGACCAGACTCCTTCTACCATTTAACCTTGGTCTAGTTCTGATGCTCACGTGCCCACTGCAAGGACTTTTGGTGATAGACAGGGGTCAATGTAGACCCTCTGACCGATCTGCAGCTCCAGGGCCCTATACACAGCAAGCTGCGGTGAATTGTATATTCTAACACAAGAATAAATGGAAGAAAATAGTTTAATTAGTCAACATGAGCAAATTTCTTAAAAATTCAATTGGAAGTCATGTACGACCCTCTGAGGTCTTCTAGGACTGAACTTGTCCTCCTTCAAACCCCATATTCCAAGACAACATTAGTAATGTGAAAGTGACAGCAATGTTTATGCCCTACTGGAATTTTTGTGCTTATTAAATTTATAAAATGGTCCAAAAATGTCCTTACTGGGAAATACCACGTTACCGGCCTTTACTCTTAGATGGTGTGAATAGTCAGGTATGGCATTACATGGAGGAGACTGGTGAATACCGCCCCATGTTCACAGTGAAGATATAATGGCCATACTTAGGGTTCACTCTCCAATGGCCACCAAGCCTTCCTGACCATAAGGACTGTGAATCTGTAGAGCAGTCACCTCCGGAACTGGTCACAAGTAAACAGGTGAAGACTTCATAGAAGACTTAGACAATGTCTTAGAACATAATAACATTTACTGTACAATACTTGTTTTGAAGGTTGATCCAGTCTGATCGCAGCTCAGGATCAGGAGGGAAATGTTTCCTTTTTATTGTAGAATGATTAATGTCTTATTGGTTTATTACCTTCTGGTTTATAGGTCCCCATACTCCTCCCTTCACCCTCATCTTCTCCCACCCTTGGTTGAACATATTGGACTTCTTTTTACAACCGTATCTCTTCGGTGGGATTGGACCAGACGGGGTAACCTTCATTTAGCGCGTACATCAATGAGTCTCTGACCCCATGACTCTGTCCCCGGTTAGCAGTTGTCCTTTCTTGGTGCACTTTTGGTTTCTAATACCACAGAATCTGCTATTTTGGACATGCTCGTATCCAGGCAATTATGTCCTATGCCAAATCCCTATGCCTGCCCAATTTTTTAAATTCCTACATATTAACTTCAACAAGAACTGGCTGTCCCCATGATGTTTAGGTCACATCATGTTTACTGCCTCCAGGGCACAGATCCATCTGAAGCCGCTTAAAATCTGCGGCCGAGCCCCAGGTGATGTCACCACCGCCAGTCTCTGTGTCCATGTGAGGATTGTCATAGTCTCAGACATGAAGCCTAGGAGGTGGCGACACAAAGTTGGATCCAGTAAATCTACAGCTTGATCATAATGAAAGAACTTACAGAGGTTATCCGGTGATATATTTATATTTATTTATTTATTTTGTTCCATTCTGTCAAGGCTGCAAAAAGAAAAATAAACCTTAAAGGGGTACTCCGCCCCTAGACATACCCTATCCAAAGGAAAGGGGATAGGATGTCTGATCATGGTGGTCCCGTCGCTGGGGACCCGCGCGATCTCGGTTGCGGCACCCCAGACTTCCGGTGCAGGGAGAGAACTTGACGGATGACTGTCGATAAGGGGCAGAGGCTTGTAACGTCATGGTCACGCCCTGTTTGTGACGTCGCGGCCATGCCCCCTCAATGCAAGTCTATGGGAGGGGGCGTGACAGCCATCACACACCTCCCATAGACTTGCATTGAGGGGGCATGGAGTGACGCTCTAACTGAATGTCGGCTGTAGCAGGGAGATCACAGGGGTGCCCATCGGCAGGACCCCTGTGATCAGACATCTTATCCCTTATCCTTTGGATAGGGGATAAGATGTCTAGGGGCAGAGTACACCTTTAAGTTACCCTCTGCCTTTCCCCTGGTGCACCGATATTGGTCTCCCAGTCGTCTTCCACATTCTGGGGCCCGATACGTCACACTGTGCTGAGCTCATTGCCGGCCACAGCGATGTCCTGTCTCAGCTGTTGGTAATGGACCCGGGCACATTACACAACACTGCCGCTCAGTTTATCACCAGCCCGGATTTTCACCAGTGCCCTTGGTATCAAGAAAACGGAGAAAGGATGTCCGCCAGTCTGAACCTCCTAAGTATTAACAGCATCTATAGTCTATGGGTTGTCCTTGTCCTTCCTGTACAGGGAGCAGATTCTTACAACCTTGGCGTTGACTGTCGATGCCATAAGATCCAGCTCTGGCATTACCCCATCTGAGAAATATCTGGATGAAGGGCCCATTTTCTCGTTGGCATACCCCATCTGTGGAATATCTGGATGAAGGGCCCATTCTCTCGTTGGCATGCCCCATCTGTGGAATATCTGGATGAAGCGTCCATTCTCTCGTTGGTATACCCTGTCTGTGGAATATCTGGTAGAAGGGGTCATTCTCTCATTGGCATACCTATCTGTGGAATATCTGGAAAAAGGAACCATTCTCTCATTGGCATACCCCATCTGAGGAATATCTGGATGAAGGGTCCATTCTCTCATTGGCATACCCTGTCTGTGGAATATCTGGATGAAGGGTCCATTCTCTCGTTGGCATACCCTGTCTGTGGAATATCTGGTAGAAGGGGTCATTCTCTCATTGGCATACCCCATCTGTGACATATATGGATGAAGAGGAAATTCTCTCGTTGGCATACCCCTTCTGTGGAATATCTAGATGAAGGGACCATTCTCTCGTTGGTATATCCCATCTGTGGAATATCTGGGTGAAGGGACCATTCTCTCCTTGGCATACCCCATCTGTGGAATATCTTGATGAAGGGGCCATTCTCTCGTTGGCATACCCCATCTGTGGAATACCTGGATGAAGGGGCCATTCTCTCGTTGGCATACCCCATCTGTGGAATATCTTGATGAAGGGGCCATTCTCTCATTGGCATACCCCATCTGAGGAATATCTGGATGAAGGGTCCATTCTCTCGTTGGCATACCCCCTCTGTGGAATATCTGAAAAAAGGGACCATTCTCTCATTGGCATACCCCATCTGAGGAATATCTGGATGAGGATGCCATTCTCTCATTGGCATACCCCATCTGTTGAATATCTAGATGAAGGGGCCATTCTCTCGTTGGCATACCCCATCTGTGGAATATCTAGATGAAGGGGCCATTCTCTAGTTGGCATACCCCATCTGTGGAACATCTGGATGAAGAGGCTATTCTCTCGTTGGCATACCCCATCTGAGGAATATCTGGATGAAGGGTCCATTCTCTCATTGGCATACCCCATCTGTGGAATATCTAGATGAAGGGGCCATTCTCTCGTTGGCATACCCATCTGTGGAATATCTAGATGAAGGGTCCATTCTCTCATTGGCATACCCCATCTGTGGAATATCTGGATGAAGGGTCCATTCTCTCATTGGCATACCCTGTCTGTGGAATATCTGGATGAAGGGCCCATTCTCTCGTTGGCATACCCCATCTGAGGAATATCTGGATGAAGGGGCCATTCTCTCGTTGGCATACCCCATCTGTGGAATATCTGGATGAAGGGGCCATTCTCTCGTTGACATACCCCATCTGTGGAATATCTAGATGAAGGGTCCATTCTCTCGTTGGCATACCCCATCTGTGGAATATCTAGATGAAGCGGCCATTCTCTCGTTGGCATACCCATCTGTGGAATATCTAGATGAAGGGTCCATTCTCTCGTTGGCATACCCCATCTGTGGAATATCTAGATGAAGGGTCCATTCTCTCGTTGGCATACCCCATCTGTGGAATATCTAGATGAAGGGGCCATTCTCTCATTGACACACCCCATCTGTGGAATATCTAGATGAAGGGGCCATTCTCTCGTTGGCATACCCCATCTGTGGAATATCTAGATGAAGGGTCCATTCTCTCGTTGGCATACCCCATCTGTGTAATATCTAGATGAAGGGGCCATTCTCTTGTTGGCATACCCCATCTGTGTAATATCTGGATGAAGGGCCCATTCTCTCGTTGGCATACCCCATCTGAGGAATATCTGGATGAAGGGGCCATTCTCTCGTTGGCATACCCCATCTGTGGAATATCTGGATGAAGGGCCCATCCTCTCGTTGGCATACCCCATCTGTGGAATATCTAGATGAAGGGGCCATTCTCTCGTTGGCATACCCCATCTGTGGAATATCTGGATGAAGGGCCCATTCTCTCGTTGGCATACCCCATCTGTGGAATATCTAGATGAAGGGGCCATTCTCTCATTGACACACCCCATCTGTGGAATATCTGGATGAAGGGGCCATTCTCTCGTTGACATACCCCATCTGTGGAATATCTAGATGAAGGGTCCATTCTCTCGTTGGCATACCCCATCTGTGGAATATCTAGATGAAGCGGCCATTCTCTTGTTGGCATACCCATCTGTGGAATATCTAGATGAAGGGTCCATTCTCTCGTTGGCATACCCCATCTGTGGAATATCTAGATGAAGGGTCCATTCTCTCGTTGGCATACCCCATCTGTGGAATATCTAGATGAAGGGGCCATTCTCTCATTGACACACCCCATCTGTGGAATATCTAGATGAAGGGGTCATTCTCTCGTTGGCATACCCCATCTGTGGAATATCTAGATGAAGGGTCCATTCTCTCGTTGGCATACCCCATCTGTGGAATATCTAGATGAAGGGGCCATTCTCTTGTTGGCATACCCCATCTGTGTAATATCTGGATGAAGGGCCCATCCTCTCGTTGACATGCCCCATCTGTGGAATATCTAGATGAAGGGTCCATTTTCTCGTTGGCATACCCCATCTGTGGAATATCTAGATGAAGGGTCCATTCTCTCGTTGGCATACCCCATCTGTGGAATATCTAGATGAAGGGTCCATTCTCTCGTTGGCAGACCCCGGCTCAGGCAATCCATTGTCCTATGAAGAGAGCATGGAATCACAGATAGATAGTAAGATGCAACGCATATAATCGCCATGTTATTCGCTTTTCTATTATTGTGCGGCTTTAAAAAAAATCTCAAACTTTTGTAAACAAAATTAGTATGTGTAAAATCCCTCTATTTTGACCCCCATAACTTTCTTGTTTTTCCATATACGGGGTGGTATGAGGGTTCATTTTTTGTGCTGTGATCTGAACTTTTTATAAAATTTTTTGGAATGTGCTGTGACTTTTTTTTATGTTGACGCTGTTCACCGCATGGGATCATTAACATTATATTTTGATAGATCGGACATTTACGCATGCAGATATACCAAATATGTTTATTCAGTTTTTTTATGCTTTTTGGGATAAAATGGGAAAAAATCACTGCAGGTGATCCGATCCGCGTTGCTGTAGATGCCGTGATCTGTATTGATCACAGCATCTGAGGGGTTTATGGCAGACAGCGCGATCACTAACGTCTGCCATTACAAGCAGGTCCAGGACTGCTGATAGCATCCGGGACCTTCCGTGCATGAAGCCAGCACCGGTCCGAAGCTCGCTGCGTGCACATGACGTAAATGTAGGTCCTGGTGTGTTAAGTACCTCTGCATCAGAACATATATTTACTTCCTATGTCATTAAGGGAGTACTAACGTGTGGGACAACTTATCCCCTCTCCAAAATGTTCAGAATAAAAAATGAGGTAAAAAAAAACTAAAAACAACGGAACCAAATAATTGTGATTAACGAAAATGAACTGAGAGAACGAAACTGATGTTTTCTGATGGGTCTAGTTTTTTATTTTTATACTCTGAGCGCACCAGACATAGTTTTAGAAAACACAGACTGTTTTGGTGAAAAGGTGAAGAACCCCGACCCCCACCCTTACTTACGATGGTCCTGAAGGTGGACGCCATGAAGCATTGTGTTCAGACTATCCTCTGGTCATAGACTGTCCTGTGGTCATAGACTATCCTCTGGTCATAAACTGTCCTGTGGTCATAGACTGTCCTCTGGTCATAGACTATGCTCTAGTCATAGACTATTGTCACGATTCGGCAGGCTGGATGTGGATCCTCTGTGCCAGAGAGGGATTGGCGTGGACCGTGTAGGTGGACCGGTTCTAAGTTGCTACTGGTATTCACCAGAGCCCGCCGCGGGATGGTCTTGCAGCGGCGGTAGCAACCAGGTCGTATCCACCGGCAACGGCTCAACCTCTCTGACTGCTGAGATAAGCGCGGTACAAGGGAGTAGACAAGAGCAAGGTCAGACATAGCAGAAGGTCAGGGCAGGCAGCAAGGATCGTAGTCAGGGGCAACGGCAGGAGGTCTGGAACACAGGCTAGGAACACACAAGGAAACGCTTTCACTGGCACAATGGCAACAAGATCCGGCAAGGAAGGGAAGGGGAAATGAGGTATACATAGGGAGTGCAGGGGAAGTGAGGTATAAGTAGGGAGTGCAGGGGAAGTGAGGTATAAGTAGGGAAGTGCACAGGTGAAGGTACTGATTAAAACCCATGCGCCAATCAGTGGCGCACCGGCCCTTTAAATCGCAAAGACCCGGCGCGCGCGCGCCCTAGGGAGCGGGACAGCACAGACGGGGAACGAGTCTGGTAAGCGAGTCGGGATGCGCATCGCGAGCGGGCACGTCCCGCATCGCGAATCGCATCCCGGCTGGGAACATTATCGCAGCGCACCCGGTCGGCAGGTCTGACCGGGGCGCTGCGAATAGGAGAACGCTGTGAGCGCTCCGGGGAGGAGCGGGTACCCGGAGCGCTCGGTGTAACAGTACCCCCCCCCCCCCTCCCTTGGGTCTCCCCCTCTTTTTGGAACCTGAGAATTTGAGGATAAGGTTCTTGTCAAGGATACTTGAAAGAAGAGATCGCAGACGGCACTCACGGAAACAGCAAGAAGTTTTATTCGGGATCGCTGGTCCACGCAACAACAACGACAGGTAAGTCGACCGGTTTCGCGCTACACAGAGCGCTTACACGTGACCTCTGACATCACTAAACCCTACCCCCTTAAATACATGCACCAAGTAATACAAAAATAGAAAACTAGACATTACAGGGTTAAAAGCACAAAAATGGTGTGTGGTATAGAGAGACTAGCATTAGTATTTACTAATTAGCTATAACAGCGCCTTAGACTGTATAACACTATCGGAGGTAATGCATAGTATTAAAAACGCTAGGTGTGAACATAGATCCTATGCTAACAAAATCCACCTGCACTATGGAAATACATTTAAATCCTCCCGTAGGTTTAATCCTAGTGGTCCTAAGGCGTCTGTAAGTATAATCATTTCTGATTCTTTTTGTAACAATAATTTGTGTCTATCTCCACCGTATTTTAAAGGTGCAACTATTTTTAATCCAAGGAATTTTAAATCTTCAATTTTGTTATTGTGTTTATATTTCATATGTTCTATTACTTTTGGGCAGCCTTTTCCAGTAATGAGTGAGCGAAAATGTTCCCTAATTCTTTTATACAAGGGTCTTATGGTCTTCCCAATATAGTAAAAACCACATGTGCAAACTAATGCGTAAACAATATAGGTAGATTTACATGTCACGAAATCATGGATATCAATATTCTGTGATCCTAAATGTATACTTTTCGTTTGTATCATGTGCGAACATAATTTACACTGTCCACATTTAAAACATCCTTGTGGTTTTGATTTTTCTATCCAATTTTTGGACATATCATCTTGTAATCTACCTCGTACAATATAATCTCTAATATTCTTAGTTCTGCGAAAAGAAATTAATGGTTTGTTCAGCTGTGTTTTGCTTAAGATATCATCCTGCTGGAGAATATGCCAATTTTTATGTATCGCTGACCTGATTTTATTTTCCATAGGGCTGTATGAGAAGGAAAACGTAAAATTTTTTGTTTGATTTTCTTTAGCACAGTCTTTATCATGTATTTTATGTTTTTTATGCAATAATTGACTACGAGGTATTTTCCTGACCTTAAAAAGTGCCTCACTCAGGATAGATATAGGGTAGCCCCTCTCTTTTAGTCTGTCCCATAATTGTTTCGCCTGTATTTCAAATGTTTCAGTGGTAGTATTTATCCGTTTCAATCGGACAAATTGTCCGAAAGGAAGGGATTTTTTGACATGATGAGAATGAAAGCTGTCATATCTAAGTAAGGAATTAGTAGCTGTAATTTTTCTAAATCCCTCAATCTCCAAATAATCATTTTTAGCAACAAGTTTAGTGTCGAGAAATTCTATACTATTGGTGCCCACCACACTAGTAAAATGCATATTGTAGTTATTATCGTTCATGTAGGCGACGAACTGGTGGAACTGGGCCGTACTGCCCGACCAAATAACCAGCACGTCGTCGACATATCTAACGTAAAGGGCCAGATATTCAATGAAAGGATTGTTAGTGGAGAAGACCTTATCTTCCTCTAGGACCCCCAAAAAAATATTTGCGAAAGTAGGTGCCACGGGGGTCCCCATCGCAGTCCCAGATCGCTGGTTAAACCAGCGATTATTAAACTGGAAAGCATTATGGGATAATACAAACTGTAACATCTCACAAATGTAATTAATATAAACAGGGCTATGATTTTCCGTTTGGTCTAGTCGACGTCGGACAGCCTCCACACCCGCACCCTGAGGAATGCGAGTGTAGAGACTCTCCACGTCGATGCTAGCCAAAATGAAATGCTCCTGCCACCCAAAATTTTCCAAAATTTGCAGTAAGTGTTGGGTATCTTTTAAGTAAGCTGGTATAGTAGGTAGTAATGGGCGTAAGACCCAATCTAGATATTGGGACAGAGGCTCAGTAACTGAGCCTCTGCCCGCAACAATAGGCCGACCTGGCGGTACTTGTGCATTTTTGTGAATTTTAGGTGTCCAGTACCAGTATGGTTTCTTAGGGTGAGTAATAAAAAGTTTGTTGGCAAATCTCTCCGAAAAAATATTATTTTCCACTCCCCTCCTAAGTAATGATCTAGCACTCTCCTGGTAATGTGTGGTGGGGTCTTTAGGTAATGCTGTATAAGTATTTAAATCACTCAACTGACGATTTGCCTCTTGTAGGTAATAATCTTTGGTCAAGAGCACAACATTGCCTCCCTTATCCGCAGGCTTCACTACAATTTCTGTATTTTCAGATAGCCATTTTAGAGCACTCCTTTCTCCCCCCGTAAGATTCGGGGTAGATTTAGGGTAAATAAGTGCTTTAACGTCTTGAATGACGTTTTCCATAAAATTCTGGATATTGGAGCCTGCGGGCAAGGGCGGGTTAAATGTGGATGGAACACCTCCTGTAAAAGGTCTGTAAGTTGTAACTTTATCTGGATCATAAATAGTTTCATCATCTGCAATTTCCATTAGTAACGATACAACATCTCTATCTTGTTCTGACCAGGATGGGTTAACCATAAAGCCCAGCGGGCTAATAGAAGTTGGAAGTTCCCCTTCTAACTGATTAGACTCTTTACCAGGGGTATGACCACTAAGGAAAAACCTATGTAGGTTAATTTTCCTAATAGATTTATACAAATCTATAGTAAAATCCGTAAAATTGAATTCGTGATTAATACAATAGTTTAGCCCCTTCTTTAACAAAGATAGACAATCCTCAGAGAGAACATGCTGTGTCAAATTAATAATATTGGACTGACCTGTAGGATCTGGAGAGGCAAGATCACCTATTGTTGCCAGGTGACTTGCTTTCTCTTCATCCCACCTCTTTTTGAAAATCTTTTTGCACCTGCCCCGCCGTATCCTCCTCTTGCGGGTAGGTGCAGTTGTTGGTCCCCCAAAGCCACAAGGTTAGAGGGGTCTTTAGGTAGGGTGGTATCACCAGTCCCACTAGAGTCGGACCCTGAATCTGTGGTCCAATAGTCCTGAGGTGGTCTCCGCAGTCGTCTTTTTCTTCTCATCTTATTAAGATTCCAATCAAAGACATGGCCTCCATCATAGTCTTGTTTGTCTCTCAGGTATTTATTCTTTTTACGTTCCTTAATATCAGCCTGGATCGGTAATATCTTTTTTTCCACCTTCTTTTCGAATGCTTCATATTGCTCTTTGTTCACACGGGTTTTCAGCTCTAATTTAGCTTTAAGCAATTGTGCGGTAATTTGGGCATATTCTTTTTCTGTCCGTTTCAACATTAATTTAGTAAGTTTTAAACTGTGTTCTTGATGTAATAATGCCCATTCATCCGTAAATTCATTATCGTCTTGAAATTGAGACAGCTCTTTAAAAACTCGTAATCCACGTGGAACTCGGCCACTCTCACAATAGGACTGTAACGAATTGACTGTCCAAAACAATTTCACTTCTTTTTCAGAAAGGGTCGTGACTTTATATTCCAAGGATTTGGTACCTAGTACCTGCAGTTCATCCCTTAAATTGCATTGTGCAAAGAATTCAGTTGCGTCTTCTCTACCAGCTAATAAAGTCCCGGGACTAATGTGCAGTGTGCTATCCAGTGCAACACTCGCCTCTGAGGCTGCTTGTTCCATAGACTCCATAATCTGTGAGTGGGATACACCTGCGACGTGCTCAGACTAGGGTATTCAGCATAACACTATCGAACACATGGAGAAGAAGGAAAGTCGGCACTGCCGCACTCACGATTCTGCCGGAGTTACTGGATCACTGCACCTTCACGTCCAGATGCCACAAATCCGGTGCTCAGTCCGCCATAAGCATAAGCGTAGGAAACTTGAAAGAAGAGATCGCAGACGGCACTCACGGAAACAGCAAGAAGTTTTATTCGGGATCGCTGGTCCACGCAACAACAACGACAGGTAAGTCGACCGGTTTCGCGCTACACAGAGCGCTTACACGTGACCTCTGACATCACTAAACCCTACCCCCTTAAATACATGCACCAAGTAATACAAAAATAGAAAACTAGACATTACAGGGTTAAAAGCACAAAAATGGTGTGTGGTATAGAGAGACTAGCATTAGTATTTACTAATTAGCTATAACAGCGCCTTAGACTGTATAACACTATCGGAGGTATAGTATTAAAAACGTTAGGTGTGAACATAGATCCTATGCTAACAAAATCCACCTGCACTATGGAAATACATTTAAATCCTCCCGTAGGTTTAGTCCTAGTGGTCCTAAGGCGTCTGTAAGTATAATCATTTCTGATTCTTTTTGTAACAATAATTTGTGTCTATCTCCACCGTATTTTAAAGGTGCAACTATTTTTAATCCAAGGAATTTTAAATCTTCAATTTTATTATTGTGTTTATATTTCATATGTTCTATTACTTTTGGGCAGCCTTTTCCAGTAGTGAGTGAGCGAAAATGTTCCCTAATTCTTTTATACAAGGGTCTTATGGTCTTCCCAATATAGTAAAAACCACATGTGCAAACTAATGCGTAAACAATATAGGTAGATTTACATGTCACGAAATCATGGATATCAATATTCTGTGATCCTAAATGTATACTTTTCGTTTGTATCATGTGCGAACATAATTTACACTGTCCACATTTAAAACATCCTTGTGGTTTTGATTTTTCTATCCAATTTTTGGACATATCATCTTGTAATCTACCTCGTACAATATAATCTCTAATATTCTTAGTTCTGCGAAAAGAAATTAATGGTTTGTTCAGCTGTGTTTTGCTTAAGATATCATCCTGCTGGAGAATATGCCAATTTTTATGTATCGCTGACCTGATTTTATTTTCCATAGGGCTGTATGAGAAGGAAAACGTAAAATTTTTTGTTTGATTTTCTTTAGCACAGTCTTTATCATGTATTTTATGTTTTTTATGCAATAATTGACTATGATGGAGGCCATGTCTTTGATTGGAATCTTAATAAGATGAGAAGAAAAAGACGACTGCGGAGACCACCTCAGGATTACTGGACTACAGATTCAGGGTCCGACTCTAGTGGGACTGGCGACACCACCCTACCTAAAGACCCCTCTAACCTTGTGGCTTTGGGGGACCAACAACTGCACCTACCCGCAAGAGGAGGATACGGCGGGGCAGGTGCAAAAAGATTTTCAAAAAGAGGTGGGATGAAGAGAAAGCAAGTCACCTGGCAACAATAGGTGATCTTGCCTCTCCAGATCCTACAGGTCAGTCCAATATTATTAATTTGACACAGCATGTTCTCTCTGAGGATTGTCTATCTTTGTTAAAGAAGGGGCTAAACTATTGTATTAATCACGAATTCAATTTTACGGATTTTACTATAGATTTGTATAAATCTATTAGGAAAATTAACCTACATAGGTTTTTCCTTAGTGGTCATACCCCTGGTAAAGAGTCTAATCAGTTAGAAGGGGAACTTCCAACTTCTATTAGCCCGCTGGGCTTTATGGTTAACCCATCCTGGTCAGAACAAGATAGAGATGTTGTATCGTTACTAATGGAAATTGCAGATGATGAAACTATTTATGATCCAGATAAAGTTACAACTTACAGACCTTTTACAGGAGGTGTTCCATCCACATTTAACCCGCCCTTGCCCGCAGGCTCCAATATCCAGAATTTTATGGAAAACGTCATTCAAGACGTTAAAGCACTTATTTACCCTAAATCTACCCCGAATCTTACGGGGGGAGAAAGGAGTGCTCTAAAATGGCTATCTGAAAATACAGAAATTGTAGTGAAGCCTGCGGATAAGGGAGGCAATGTTGTGCTCTTGACCAAAGATTATTACCTACAAGAGGCAAATCGTCAGTTGAGTGATTTAAATACTTATACAGCATTACCTAAAGACCCCACCACACATTACCAGGAGAGTGCTAGATCATTACTTAGGAGGGGAGTGGAAAATAATATTTTTTCGGAGAGATTTGCCAACAAACTTTTTATTACTCACCCTAAGAAACCATACTGGTACTGGACACCTAAAATTCACAAAAATGCACAAGTACCGCCAGGTCGGCCTATTGTTGCGGGCAGAGGCTCAGTTACTGAGCCTCTGTCCCAATATCTAGATTGGGTCTTACGCCCATTACTACCTACTATACCAGCTTACTTAAAAGATACCCAACACTTACTGCAAATTTTGGAAAATTTTGGGTGGCAGGAGCATTTCATTTTGGCTAGCATCGACGTGGAGAGTCTCTACACTCGCATTCCTCAGGGTGCGGGTGTGGAGGCTGTCCGACGTCGACTAGACCAAACGGAAAATCATAGCCCTGTTTATATTAATTACATTTGTGAGATGTTACAGTTTGTATTATCCCATAATGCTTTCCAGTTTAATAATCGCTGGTTTAACCAGCGATCTGGGACTGCGATGGGGACCCCCGTGGCACCTACTTTCGCAAATATTTTTTTGGGGGTCCTAGAGGAAGATAAGGTCTTCTCCACTAACAATCCTTTCATTGAATATCTGGCCCTTTACGTTAGATATGTCGACGACGTGCTGGTTATTTGGTCGGGCAGTACGGCCCAGTTCCACCAGTTCGTCGCCTACATGAACGATAATAACTACAATATGCATTTTACTAGTGTGGTGGGCACCAATAGTATAGAATTTCTCGACACTAAACTTGTTGCTAAAAATGATTATTTGGAGATTGAGGGATTTAGAAAAATTACAGCTACTAATTCCTTACTTAGATATGACAGCTTTCATTCTCATCATGTCAAAAAATCCCTTCCTTTCGGACAATTTGTCCGATTGAAACGGATAAATACTACCACTGAAACATTTGAAATACAGGCGAAACAATTATGGGACAGACTAAAAGAGAGGGGCTACCCTTTATCTATCCTGAGTGAGGCACTTTTTAAGGTCAGGAAAATACCTCGTAGTCAATTATTGCATAAAAAACATAAAATACATGATAAAGACTGTGCTAAAGAAAATCAAACAAAAAATTTTACGTTTTCCTTCTCATACAGCCCTATGGAAAATAAAATCAGGTCAGCGATACATAAAAATTGGCATATTCTCCAGCAGGATGATATCTTAAGCAAAACACAGCTGAACAAACCATTAATTTCTTTTCGCAGAACTAAGAATATTAGAGATTATATTGTACGAGGTAGATTACAAGATGATATGTCCAAAAATTGGATAGAAAAATCAAAACCACAAGGATGTTTTAAATGTGGACAGTGTAAATTATGTTCGCACATGATACAAACGAAAAGTATACATTTAGGGTCACAGAATATTGATATCCATGATTTCGTGACATGTAAATCTACCTATATTGTTTACGCATTAGTTTGCACATGTGGTTTTTACTATATTGGGAAGACCATAAGACCCTTGTATAAAAGAATTAGGGAACATTTTCGCTCACTCATTACTGGAAAAGGCTGCCCAAAAGTAATAGAACATATGAAATATAAACACAATAATAAAATTGAAGATTTAAAATTCCTTGGATTAAAAATAGTTGCACCTTTAAAATACGGTGGAGATAGACACAAATTATTGTTACAAAAAGAATCAGAAATGATTATACTTACAGACGCCTTAGGACCACTAGGATTAAACCTACGGGAGGATTTAAATGTATTTCCATAGTGCAGGTGGATTTTGTTAGCATAGGATCTATGTTCACACCTAACGTTTTCAATACTATACCTCCGATAGTGTTATACAGTCTAAGGCGCTGTTATAGCTAATTAGTAAATACTAATGCTAGTCTCTCTATACCACACACCATTTTTGTGCTTTTAACCCTGTAATGTCTAGTTTTCTATTTTTGTATTACTTGGTGCATGTATTTAAGGGGGTAGGGTTTAGTGATGTCAGAGGTCACGTGTAAGCGCTCTGTGTAGCGCGAAACCGGTCGACTTACCTGTCGTTGTTGTTGCGTGGACCAGCGATCCCGAATAAAACTTCTTGCTGTTTCCGTGAGTGCCGTCTGCGATCTCTTCTTTCAAGTTTCCTACGCTTATGCTTATGGCGGACTGAGCACCGGATTTGTGGCATCTGGACGTGAAGGTGCAGTGATCCAGTAACTCCGGCAGAATCGTGAATGCGGCAGTGCCGACTTTCCTTCTTCTCCATGTGTTCTTGTCAAGGATGTTGTCCTCAGGTTCCCATGACCTCTCCTCTGGGCCGCAATTCTCCCAATCAACAAGAAATTTTTTTTTACCTCTGACAATCTTGGATGCCAGAATTTCTTTCACCGAAAAGATGTCAGAGGACCTGGAAACTGGAGTGGGAGCAACAACCTTGGGAGAGAAGCGGTTAAGGATGAGTGGTTTAAGGAGAGAGACATGGAAAGCATTGGGAATACGGAGAGAAGGAGGAAGAAGGAGTTTGTAAGAGACAGGGTTGATTTGGCACTTGATTTTGAAAGGACCAAGATAACGTGGTCCCAGTTTATAACTGGGGACACGAAAGCAGACATACTTGGCGGAGAGACATACTTTGTCTCCGGGAGAGAAAATGGGGGGAATTCTTCTTTTCCTATCGGCATGTTTCTTCATCCGGGATGAGGCCTGTAAGAGAGAATTTTGAGTCTCTTTCCATATGGTGGAGAAGTCCCGAGTCACCTCATCAACAGCGGGCAAACCAGAAGGCATGGGAGTGGGAAGGAGGGGAAGAGGGTGACGGCCGTACACCACGAACAATGGGGATTTAGCGGAAGACTCAGAGACTCTGAAATTGTACGAGAATTCGGCCCATGGTAGAAGATCTGCCCAGTCATCCTGGTGGGAGGAAACAAAATGTCGCAAATAGTCACCCAGAACCTGATTAATTCTTTCCACTTGCCCATTGGATTGAGGATGATAAGAAGACGAGAAGTTTAATTTGATTTTAAGTTGATTACAGAGGGCCCTCCAGAATTTTGACACAAATTGAACGCCTCTATCCGAGACGATATGCGTAGGCAGCCTGTGAAGGCGAAAAATGTGTATAAAAAATTATTTCACCAACTGAGGCGCAGAAGGAAGACCTGGAAGAAGGATAAAATGTGCCATCTTGGAGAATCGATCAACGACCACCCAAATAACTGTGTTGCCATGGGATAAAGGTAAGTCAGTAATAAAGTCCATACCAATCTGAGACCATGGTCGCTCAGGAACAGGCAGAGGATGGAGGCTGGAGAAGTGGAGATCAGACAGTCCGGAGGAATAATGTGTTTCGGAGAGGCTTCCATTTCAGAGGCATCCGATGAACGAGAGAGGGCGTCAGCCCTAATGTTCTTGTCAGCAGGGCGAAAATGAATTTCAAAGTTAAAACGGGCAAAGAACAACGACCACCTAGCTTGGCGAGGGTTCAGCCGTTGGGCAGACTGAAGATAAGAGAGATTCTTGTGATCAGTGTATATAATAACTGGATATTTGGATCCCTCCAGCAGGTGCCTCCATTCCTCAAGCGCCAATTTTATGACCAGTAGTTCTCGATCACCAATGGAGTAGTTTTTCTCCGCCGGAGAGAAGGTCCTAGAAAAGAAACCACAAGTAACAGCATGTCCGGAAGAATTTTTCTGTAGGAGTACCGCTCCAGCTCCCACCGAGGAGGCATCTACCTCCAGTGAGAAGGGCCTAGATGGATCAGGTCTGGAGAGTACGGGAGCAGAAGAAAAGGCAGTTTTGAGATGATTGAATGCGTCTTCCGCTTGGGGAGACCAGGACTTAGGGTTGGCGTTTTTCTTGGTTAGGGCCACGATAGGGGCCACAATAGTGGAAAAGTGCGGAATAAATTGTCTGTAATAATTGGTAAACCCCAAAAAACGTTGGATAGCACGGAGTCCGGAGGGGCGTGGCCAATCCAATACGGCTGATAGTTTATCTGGGTCCATTTGGAGTCCCTGGCCAGAGATTAAGTATCCTAGGAAAGGAAGAGATTGACATTCAAAGAGACATTTTTCCATTTTGGCATATAATTGATTGTCCCGAAGTCTCTGAAGAACCATGCGGACATGCCGGCGGTGTTCTTCTAGGTTAGCAGAAAAAATCTAAATATCGTCTAGGTAGACCACAACACAGGTATAAAGAAGATCACGAAAAATTTCATTTACCAAGTCTTGGAAGACGGCAGGGGCGTTGCAAAGCCCAAAGGGCATAACCAGATATTCAAAGTGTCCATCTCTGGTGTTAAACGCAGTCTTCCATTCTTCCCCCTCCCTGATGCGGATGAGATTATATGCACCTCTTAAGTCCAGCTTGGTAAAGATGTGGGCGCCTCGTAGGCGATCAAAGAGTTCCGAGATAAGATGTAGGGGGTAGCGGTTCTTTACCGTGATTTTATTAAGACCGCGGTAATCAATGCAAGGTCGTAAGGAGCCGTCTTTTTTGGAAACGAAGAAAAATCCAGCTCCGGCAGGGGAGGAAGACTTGCGGATAAACCCCTTTTTTTAATTCTCTTGGATGTACTCCGACATGGCTTGTGTTTCCGGAGCAGACAGAGGATAGATTCTGCCCCAGGGTGGAGTAGTACCAGGGAGGAGGTCAATAGGACAGTCATAAGGCCTGTGAGGAGGCAAAGTCTCTGCTTGTTTGTTGCAAAAAACATCAGCATAGTCCAGATAGGCCTTGGGGAGACCAGATATCGGAGGAACCACAGGGTCTTGACTGACAGTACAGGGGGCAGGCTTAAGACAGTTCTTGTGACAAGAAGTAACCCAGTTCTTGATCTCCCCAGTGGTCCAATCGAGAGTTGGGGAATGGCGTTGAAGCCACGGTAGTCCAAGAAGAATTTCTGAAGTGCAGTTAGAGAGGACCAGAAATTCAATTTTTTCGTGATGGGGTCCGATGCACATTAAGAGGGGTTCCGTGCGGTAACGCACAGTACAGTCCAATCTTTCATTATTAACAGAGTTGATGTAGAGGGGTCTGGCGAGACTGGTCACTGGGATATTGAACCTGTCGATGAAAGAGGCCAAAATAAAATTTCCTGCAGATCCGGAATCCAAGAAGGCCATAGCTGAGAAGGAGAAGGTAGAAGAAGATATCCGCACAGGCACAGTAAGGCGTGGAGAAGCAGAGTTCACACCTAGAGCTGTCTCACCTTTGTACGGAGTCAGCGTACGTCTTTCCTGACGTGGAGGTCGGATAGGACAATCCTTCAAGAAGTGTTCGGTAGTGGCACAGTACAGGCAAAGGTTCTCCATGCGGCGTCGTGTCCTCTCTTGAGGTGTAAAGCGAGACCGGTCAACTTGCATAGTCTCCACGGCGGGAGGCACAGGAACGGATTGCAGAGGACCAGAGGAGAGAGGAGCTGGGGAGAGAAACCGCCTCGTGCGAACAAAGTCCATATCCTAGCGGAGTTCCTGACGCCTTTCGGAAAAACGCATGTCAATGCGAGTGGCTAGGTGAATGAGTTCATGTAGATTAGCAGGAATTTCTCGTGCGGCCAGAACATCTTTAATGTTGCTGGATAGGCCTTTTTTGAAGGTCGCGCAGAGGGCCTCGTTATTCCAGGATAACTCGGAGGCAAGAGTACGGAATTGGATGGCGTACTCGCCAACGGAAGAATTACCCTGGACCAGGTTCAGCAGGGCAGTCTCGGCAGAAGAGGCTCGGGCAGGTTCCTCAAAGACACTTCGAATCTCCGTGAAGAAGGAGTGTACAGAGGCAGTGACGGGATCATTGCGGTCCCAGAGCGGTGTGGCCCATGACAGAGCTTTCCCAGACAGAAGGCTGACCACGAAAGCCACCTTTGACCTTTCAGTTGGAAATTGGTCCGACATCATCTCCAAATGCAGGGAACATTGCGAAAGAAAGCCACGGCAAAATTTAGAGTCCCCATCAAATTTATCCGGCAAGGATAATCGAAGGCTGGATGCGGCCACTCGCTGCGGAGGAGGTGCAGGAGCAGGCGGAGGAGATGGTTGCTGAAGCTGTGGTAGTAGCTGCTGTAGCATCACGGTCAGTTGAGACAGCTGGTGGCCTTGTTGCGCTATCTGTTGCGACTGCTGGGCGACCACCGTGGTGAGGTCGGCAACAACTGGCAGCGGGACCTCAGCGGGATCCATGGCCGGATCTACAGTCACGATTCGGCTGGCTGGAGGTGGATCCTCTGTGCCAGAGAGGGATTGGCGTGGACCGTGCTAGTGGACCGGTTCTAAGTTGCTACTGGTTTTCACCAGAGCCCGCCGCAAAGCGGGATGGTCTTGCAGCGGCGGTAGCAACCAGGTCGTATCCACCGGCAACGGCTCAACCTCTCTGACTGCTGAGATAAGCGCGGTACAAGGGAGTAGACAAGAGCAAGGTCGGACGTAGCAGAAGGTCAGGGCAGGCAGCAAGGATCGTAGTCAGGGGCAACGGCAGGAGGTCTGGAACACAGGCTAGGAACACACAAGGAAACGCTTTCACTGGCACAATGGCAACAAGATCCGGCGAGGGAGTGCAGGGGAAGTGAGGTATAAGTAGGGAGTGCAGGGGAAGTGAGGTATAAGTAGGGAAGTGCAGGGGAAGTGAGGTATAAATAGGGAGTGCAGGGGAAGTGAGGTATAAGTAGGGAGTGCAGGGGAAGTGAGGTATAAATAGGGAGTGCAGGGGAAGTGAGGTATAAGTAGGGAGTGCAGGGGAAGTGAGGTATAAATAGGGAGTGTACAGGTGAAGATACTGATTAAAACCTCATGCGCCAATCAGTGGCGCACCGGCCCTTTAAATCGCAAAGACCCGGCGCATGCGCACCCTAGGGAGCGGGGCCGCGCGCGCCGGGACAGCACAGACGGGGAACAAGTCTGGTAAGCCAGTCGGGATGCGCATCGCGAGCGGGCGCGTCCCGCATCGCGAATCGCATCCCGGCTGGGAACATTATCGCAGCGCACCCGGTCAGCATGTCTGACCAGGGCGCTGCGAATGGGAGAACGCTGTGAGCGCTCCGGGGAGGAGCGGGGACCCGGAGCACTCGGCGTAACAACTATCCTCTGGTCATAGACTGTCCTGTGGTCATAGATTATCCTCTGGTCATAGACTATCCTCTGGTCATAGACTGTCCTGTGGTCATAGACTATCCTCTAGTCATAGACTGTCCTGTGGTCATAGACTATACTCTGGTCATAGACTGTCCTCTGGTCATAGACTGTCCTCTAATCATAGACTATCCTCTGGTCATAGACTGTCCTCTGGTCATAGACTGTCCTCTGGTCATAGACTGTCCTGTGGTCATAAACTGTCCTGTGGTCATAGACTGTCTTCTGGTCATAGACTATCCTCTGGTCATAGACTGTCCTGTGGTCATAGACTGTCCTCTAGTCATAAACTATCCTCTGGTCATAGACTGTCCTGTGGTCATAGACTGTTCTCTAGTCATAGACTATCCTCTGGTCATAGACTATCCTCTGGTCATACACTGTCCTCTAGTCATAGACTATCCTCTGGTCATAGACTATCCTGTGGTCATAGACTATCCTCTGGTCATAGACTGTCCTCTGGTTATAGACTGTCCTGTGGTCATAGACTGTCCTGTGGTCATACACTGTCCTCTAGTCATAGACTATCCTCTGGTCATAGACTATCCTCTAGTCATAGACTGTCCTCTGGTCATAGATTATCCTCTGGTCATAGACTATCCTCTGGTCATAGACTATCCTCTGGTCATAGACTGTCCTGTGGTCATAGACAGTCCGGTGGTCATAGACAGTCCTGTGGTCAAAGACTGTCCTCTGGTCATAGACTGTCCTGTGGTCATAGACTATCCTCTGGTTATAGACTGTCCTGTGGTCATAGACTGTCCTCTAGTCATAGACTATCCTCTGGTCATAGACTGTCCTGTGGTCATAGACTATCCTCTGGTCATAGACTATCCTCTGGTCATAGACTATCCTGTGGTCATAGACTATCGTCTGGTCATAAACTATCCTCTGGTCATAGATTATCCTATGGTCATAGACAGTCCTCTGGTCATAGATTATCCTCTGGTCATAGACTATCCTCTTTTCATAGACTGTCCTGTGGTCATAGACTGTCCTCTGGTCATAGACTATCCTCTGGTCATAGACTGTCATCTGGTTATAGACTGTCATCTGGTTATAGACTGTCCTGTGGTCATAGACTGTCCTGTGGTCATAGACTGTCCTCTAGTCATAGACTATCCTCGGGTCATAGACTGTCCTGTGGTCATAGATTGTCCTGTGGTCATAGACTATCCTCTGGTCATAGACAGTCCTGTGGTCATAGACAGTCCGGTGGTCATAGACAGTCCTGTGGTCAAAGACTGTCCTCTGGTCATAGACTGTCCTGTGGTCATAGACTATCCTCTGGTTATAGACTGTCCTGTGGTCATAGACTGTCCTCTAGTCATAGACTATCCTCTGGTCATAGACTGTCCTGTGGTCATAGACTGTCCTGTGGTCATTAACTATCCTCTGGTCATAGACTGTCCTCTGGTCATAGACTGTCCTGTGATCATAGACTGTCGTCTGGTCATAGATTATCCTCTGGTCATAGACTATCCTCTGGTCATACACAGTCTTCTGGTCATAGACAATCCTCTGGTCATAGACTGTCCTCTGGTCATAGACTGTCCTGTGGTCATAGACTGTCCTCTAGTCATAGACTGTCCTGTGGTCATAGACTGTCCTGTGGTCATAGACTATCCTCTGGTCATAGAGAGTCCTGTGGTCATAGACAGTCCGGTGGTCATAGACAGTCCTGTGGTCATAGACTGTCCTCTGGTCATAGACGGTCCTGTGGTCATAGACTATCCTCTTGTCATAGACTGTCCTGTGGTCATAGACTGTCCTGTGGTCATTAACTATCCTCTGTTCATAGACTGTCCTCTGGTCATAGATTATCCTGTGGTCATAGACTGTCCTGTGGTCATAGACTGTCGTCTGGTCATAGACTATCCTCTGGTCATAGACTATCCTCTGGTCATAGACTATCCTCTGGTCATAGACAGTCCTGTGGTCATAGACTGTCCTGTGGTCATAGATGTTACGCCGAGCGCTCCGGGTCCCCGCTCCTCCCCGGAGCGCTCGCAACATCCTCGCTACTGCAGCGCCCCGGTCAGATCCACTGACCGGGTGCGCTGCGATACCGCCTCCAGCCGGGATGCGATTCGCGATGCGGGTGGCGCCCGCTCGCGATGCGCACCCCGGCTCCCGAACCTGACTCGCTCTCCGTCGGTCCTGTCCCGGCGCGCGCGGCCCCGCTCCCTAGGGCGCGCGCGCGCCGGGTCTCTGCGATTTAAAGGGCCACTGCACCACTGAATGGCGCAGTTGTTCTAATTAGTGTGTTCACCTGTGCACTCCCTATTTATACCTCACTTCCCCTGCACTCCCTATTTATACCTCACTTCCCCTGCACTCCCTATTTATACCTCACTTCCCCTGCACTCCCTATTTATACCTCACTTCCCCTGCACTCCCTACTTATACCTCACTTCCCCTGCACTCCCTATTTATACCTCACTTCCCCTGCACTCCCTATTTATACCTCACTTCCCCTGCACTCCCTATTTATACCTCACTTCCCCTGCACTCCCTACTTATACCTCACTTCCCCTGCACTCCCTACTTATACCTCACTTCCCCTGCACTCCCTATTTATACCTCACTTCCCCTGCACTTCCCTACTTATACCTCACTTCCCCTGCACTCCCTATTTATACCTCACTTCCCCTGCACTCCCTATTTATACCTCACTTCCCCTGCACTCCCTATTTATACCTCACTTCCCCTGCACTCCCTATTTATACCTCACTTCCCCTGCACTCCCTATTTATACCTCACTTCCCCTGCACTTCCCTACTTATACCTCACTTCCCCTGCACTTCCTACTTATACCTCACTTCCCCTGCACTCCCTATTTATACCTCACTTCCCCTGCACTCCCTATTTATACCTCACTTCCCCTGCACTCCCTATTTATACCTCACTTCCCCTGCACTCCCTATTTATACCTCACTTCCCCTGCACTCCCTACTTATACCTCACTTCCCCTGCACTCCCTACTTATACCTCACTTCCCCTGCACTCCCTATTTATACCTCACTTCCCCTGCACTTCCCTACTTATACCTCACTTCCCCTGCACTCCCTATTTATACCTCACTTCCCCTGCACTCCCTATTTATACCTCACTTCCCCTGCACTCCCTATTTATACCTCACTTCCCCTGCACTCCCTATTTATACCTCACTTCCCCTGCACTCCCTATTTATACCTCACTTCCCCTGCACTTCCCTACTTATACCTCACTTCCCCTGCACTCCCTATTTATACCTCACTTCCCCTGCACTCCCTATTTATACCTCACTTCCCCTGCACTTCCCTACTTATACCTCACTTCCCCTGCACTTCCTACTTATACCTCACTTCCCCTGCACTCCCTATTTATACCTCACTTCCCCTGCACTCCCTATTTATACCTCACTTCCCCTGCACTCCCTATTTATACCTCACTTCCCCTGCACTCCCTACTTATACCTCACTTCCCCTGCACTCCCTACTTATACCTCACTTCCCCTGCACTCCCTATTTATACCTCACTTCCCCTGCACTTCCCTACTTATACCTCACTTCCCCTGCACTCCCTATTTATACCTCACTTCCCCTGCACTCCCTATTTATACCTCACTTCCCCTGCACTCCCTATTTATACCTCACTTCCCCTGCACTCCCTATTTATACCTCACTTCCCCTGCACTCCCTATTTATACCTCACTTCCCCTGCACTCCCTATTTATACCTCACTTCCCCTGCACTTCCCTACTTATACCTCACTTCCCCTGCACTCCCTATTTATACCTCACTTCCCCTGCACTCCCTATTTATACCTCACTTCCCCTGCACTCCCTATTTATACCTCACTTCCCCTGCACTCCCTATTTATACCTCACTTCCCCTGCACTCCCTTGCCGGATCTTGTTACCATTGTGCCAGTGAAAGCGTTCCCTTGTGTGTTCCTAGCCTGTGTTCCAGACCTCCTGCCGTTGCCCCTGACTACGATCCTTGCTGCCTGCCCCGACCTTCTGCTACGTCCGACCTTGCTTCTGTCTACTCCCTTGTACCTCGCCTATCTTCAGCAGTCAGAGAGGTTGAGCCGTTGCTAGTGGATACGACCTGGTCACTACCGCCGCAGCAAGACCATCCCGCTTTGCGGCGGGCTCTGGTGAACACCAGTAGTGACTTAGAACCGGTCCACTAGCACGGTCCACGCCAATCCCTCTCTGGCACAGAGGATCCACCTCCAGCCTGCCGAATCCTGACAATAGACTGTCCTCTGGTCATACACTATCCTGTGGTCATAGACTATGCGTCGCTCATAGACTATCCTCTGGTTATAGACTGTCCTGTGGTGATAGACTGTCCTCTGGTCATAGACTATCCTCTGGTCATAGACTATCCTCTGGTCATAGACTATCCTGTGGTCATAGACTATCCTGTGGTCATAAACTATCCTCTGGTCATAGACTATCCTATGGTCATAGACTGTCCTCTGGTCATAGATTATCCTCTGGTCATAGACTATCTTGTCATAGACTGTCCTGTGGTCATAGACTGTCCTCTGGTCATAGACTGTCCTCTGGTCATAGACTATCCTCTGGTCATAGACTGTCCTCTGGTCATAGACTGTCCTCTGGTTATAGACTGCCCTGTGGTCATAGACTGTCCTGTGGTCATAGACTGTCCTCTGGTCATAGACTATCCTCTGGTCATAGACTGTCCTGTGGTCATAGACTATCCTCTGGTCATAGACAGTCCTGTGGTCATAGACAGTCCGGTGGTCATAGACAGTCCTGTGGTCAAAGACTGTCCTCTGGTCATAGACTGTCCTGTGGTCATAGACTATCCTCTGGTCATAGACTGTCCTGTGGTCATAGACTATCCTCTGGTCATACACTATCCTGTGGTCATAGACTATGCGTCGCTCATAGACTATCCTCTGGTTATAGACTGTCCTGTGGTGATAGACTGTCCTCTGGTCATAGACTATCCTCTGGTCATAGACTATCCTCTGGTCATAGACTATCCTGTGGTCATAGACTATCCTGTGGTCATAAACTATCCTCTGGTCATAGACTATCCTATGGTCATAGACAGTCCTCTGGTCATAGATTATCCTCTGGTCATAGACTATCTTGTCATAGACTGTCCTGTGGTCATAGACTGTCCTCTGGTCATAGACTGTCCTCTGGTCATAGACTATCCTCTGGTCATAGACTGTCCTCTGGTCATAGACTGTCCTCTGGTTATAGACTGCCCTGTGGTCATAGACTGTCCTGTGGTCATAGACTGTCCTCTGGTCATAGACTATCCTCTGGTCATAGACTGTCCTGTGGTCATAGACTATCCTCTGGTCATAGACAGTCCTGTGGTCATAGACAGTCCGGTGGTCATAGACAGTCCTGTGGTCAAAGACTGTCCTCTGGTCATAGACTGTCCTGTGGTCATAGACTATCCTCTGGTCATAGACTGTCCTGTGGTCATAGACTGTCCTGTGGTC
Organism: Hyla sarda; assembly: GCF_029499605.1. Classification (NCBI taxonomy): domain Eukaryota; kingdom Metazoa; phylum Chordata; class Amphibia; order Anura; family Hylidae; genus Hyla; species Hyla sarda. Next base: position 55,215 of record NW_026608649.1, read on the forward strand.
ATTAACTATCCTCTGGTCATAGACTGGCCTCTGGTCATAGACTGTCCTGTGGTCATAGACTGTCGTCTGGTCATAGATTATCCTCTGGTCATACACTGTCCTCTGGTCATAGACTATCCTCTGGTCATAGACTATCCTCTGGTCATAGACAGTCCTCTGGTCATAGACTATCCTCTGGTCATAGACTATCCTCTGGTCATAGACTGTCCTGTGGTCATAGACTGTCCTCTGGTCATAGACTATCCTCTGGTCATAGACTATCCTCTGGTCATAGACTATCCTCTGGTCACAGACTGTCCTGTGGTCATAGACTGTCCTCTGGTCATAGATTATCCTCTGGTCATAGACTGTCCTGTGGTCATAGACTGTCCTCTAGTCATAGACTATCCTCTGGTCATACACTGTCCTCTGGTCATAGACTATCCTCTGGTCATAGACTATCCTCTGGTCACAGACTGTCCTGTGGTCATAGACTGTCCTCTAGTCATAGACTATCCTCTGGTCATACACTGTCCTCTGGTCATAGACTATCCTTTGGTAACAGACTGGCTGTCTGCTCGTGTATATGATCAGTGGTCTCGAAAGTGTGGACCTCCAGATGTTGACCATGTGTGTATATACAGTGTACGGTGCGGAGCCGTGTGTGTATACAGTGTACGGTGCGGAGCCGTGTGTATATACAATGTACGGTGCGGAGCCGTGTGTATATACAGTGTACGGTGCGGAGCCGTGTGTGTATACAGTGTACGGTGCGGAGCCGTGTGTATATACAGTGTACGGTGCGGAGCCGTGTGTGTATACAGTGTACGGTGCGGAGCCGTGTGTATATACAGTGTACGGTGCGGAGCCGTGTGTGTATACAGTGTACGGTGCGGAGCCGTGTGTATACAGTGTACGGTGCGGAGCCGTGTGTATATACAGTGTACGGTGCGGAGCCGTGTGTATATACAGTGTATGGTGCAGAGCCGTGTGTATATACAGTGTATGGTGTGGAGCCGTGTGTGTATACAGTGTACGGTGCGGAGCCGTGTGTATATACAGTGTACGGTGCGGAATCGTGTGTGTATACAGTGTACGGTGCGGAATCGTGTGTGTATACAGTGTACGGTGCGGAGCCGTGTGTGTATACAGTGTGCGGTGCGGAGCCGTGTGTGTATACAGTGTACGGTGCGGAGCCGTGTGTGTATACAGTGTACGGTGCGGAGCCGTGTGTGTATACAGTGTACGGTGCGGAGCCGTGTGTGTATACAGTGTACGGTGCAGAGCCGTGTGTGTATATACAGTGTACAGTGCAGAGCCGTGTGTGTATAAAGTGTACGGTGCAGAGCCGTGTGTGTATACAGTGTACGGTGCGGAGCCGTGTGTGTATACAGTGTACGGTGCGGAGCCGTGTGTGTATACAGTGTACGGTGCGGAGCCGTGTATATATACAGTGTACGGTGCGGAGCCGTGTGTGTATACAGTGTACGGTGCGGAGCCGTGTGTGTATACAGTGTACGGTGCGGAGCCGTGTGTATATACAGTGTACGGTGCGGAGCCGTGTGTATATACAGTGTACGGTGCGGAGCCGTGTGTATATACAGTGTACGGTGCGGAGCCGTGTGTGTATACAGTGTACGGTGCGGAGCCGTGTGTGTATACAGTGTACGGTGCGGAGCCGTGTGTGTATACAGTGTACGGTGCGGAGCCGTGTGTATATACAGTGTACGGTGCGGAGCCGTGTGTATATACAGTGTACGGTGCGGAGCCGTGTGTGTATATACAGTGTACGGTGCGGAGCCGTGTGTGTATACAGTGTACGGTGCGGAGCCGTGTGTGTATACAGTGTACGGTGCGGAGCCGTGTGTGTATACAGTGTACGGTGCAGAGCCGTGTGTGTATACAGTGTACGGTGCGGAATCGTGTGTGTATACAGTGTACGGTGCGGAATCGTGTGTGTATACAGTGTACGGTGCGGAGCCGTGTGTGTATACAGTGTACGGTGCGGAGCCGTGTGTGTATACAGTGTACGGTGCGGAGTCGTGTGTGTATACAGTGTACGGTGCGGAGCCGTGTGTGTATACAGTGTACGGTGCAGAGCCGTGTGTGTATACAGTGTACGGTGCAGAGCCGTGTGTGTATACAGTGTACGGTGCGGAATCGTGTGTGTATACAGTGTACGGTGCGGAGCCGTGTGTGTATACAGTGTACGGTGCGGAGCCGTGTGTGTACACAGTGTACGGTGCGGAGTCGTGTGTGTATACAGTGTACGGTGCGGAGCCGTGTGTGTATACAGTGTACGGTGCAGAGCCGTGTGTGTATACAGTGTACGGTGCAGAGCCGTGTGTGTATACAGTGTATGGTGCGGAGCCGTGTGTGTATACAGTGTACGGTGCGGAGCCGTGTGTATATACAGTGTACGGTGCGGAGCCGTGTGTGTATACAGTGTATGGTGCGGAGCCGTGTGTATACAGTGTACGGTGCGGAGCCGTGTGTGTATACAGTGTACGGTGCAGAGCCGTGTGTGTATACAGTGTACGGTGCAGAGCCGTGTGTGTATACAGTGTACGGTGCTGAGCCGTGTGTATATAGTGTACGGTGCAGAGCCGTGTGTGTATACAGTGTACGGTGCTGAGCCGTGTGTATATAGTGTACGGTGCAGAGCCGTGTGTGTATACAGTGTACGGTGCAGAGCCGTGTGTGTATACAGTGTACGGTGCGGAGCCGTGTGTGTATACAGTGTACGGTGCGGAGCCGTGTGTGTATACAGTGTACGGTGCGGAGCCGTGTGTGTATACAGTGTACGGTGCAGAGCCGTGTGTGTATACAGTGTACGGTGCGGAATCGTGTGTGTATACAGTGTACGGTGCGGAATCGTGTGTGTATACAGTGTACGGTGCGGAGCCGTGTGTGTATACAGTGTACGGTGCGGAGCCGTGTGTATATAGTGTACGGTGCAGAGCCGTGTGTGTATACAGTGTACGGTGCAGAGCCGTGTGTATACAGTGTACGGTGCGGAGCCGTGTGTGTATACAGTGTACGGTGCAGAGCCGTGTGTGTATACAGTGTAAGGTGCAGAGCCGTGTGTGTATACAGTGTACGGTGCAGAGCCGTGTGTGTATACAGTGTACGGTGCTGAGCCGTGTGTTTATAGTGTACGGTGCAGAGCCGTGTGTGTATACAGTGTACGGTGCAGAGCCGTGTGTGTATACAGTGTACGGTGCTGAGCCGTGTGTATATAGTGTACGGTGCAGAGCCGTGTGTGTATACAGTGTACGGTGCAGAGCCGTGTGTGTATACAGTGTACGGTGCTGAGCCGTGTGTATATAGTGTACGGTGCAGAGCCGTGTGTGTATACAGTGTATTGTGCAGAGCCGTGTGTGTATACAGTGTACGGTGCGGAATCGTGTGTGTATACAGTGTACGGTGCGGAGCCGTGTGTTTACAGTGTACGGTGCGGAGCCGTGTGTGTATACAGTGTACGGTGCGGAGCCGTGTGTGTATACAGTGTACGGTGCGGAGTCGTGTGTGTATACAGTGTACGGTGCAGAGCCGTGTGTGTATACAGTGTACGGTGCAGAGCCGTGTGTGTATACAGTGTACGGTGCAGAGCCGTGTGTGTATACAGTGTACGGTGCGGAGCCGTGTGTGTATACAGTGTACGGTGCGGAGCCGTGTGTGTATACAGTGTACGGTGCGGAGCCGTGTGTGTATACAGTGTACGGTGCGGAGCCGTGTGTATATACAGTGTACGGTGCGGAGCCGTGTGTGTATACGGTGTACGGTGCGGAGCCGTGTGTATATACGGTGTACGGTGCGGAGCCGTGTGTGTATATAGTGTACGGTGCGGAGCCGTGTGTATATACAGTGTACGGTGCGGAGCCGTGTGTATACAGTGTACGGTGCGGAGCCGCGTGTATATACAGTGTGCGGTGTGGAGCCGTGTGTATACAGTGTACGGTGCGGAGCCGTGTGTATATACAGTGTACGGTTCGGAGCCGTGTGTGTATATACAGTGTACGGTGCGGAGCAGTGTGTATATACAGTGTACGGTGCGGAGTCGTGTGTGTATATACGGTGTACGGTGCGGAGCCGTGTGTGTATACAGTGTACGGTGCGGAGCAGTGTGTATATACAGTGTACGGTGCGGAGCCGTGTGTGTATATACGGTGTACGGTGCGGAGCCGTGTGTGCATACAGTGTACGGTGCGGAGCCGTGTGTGTATACAGTGTACGGTGCGGAGCCGTGTGTGTATATACAGTGTACGGTGCGGAGCCGTGTGTGTATATACGGTGTACGGTGCGGAGCCGTGTGTATATACAGTGTACGGTGCGGAGCAGTGTGTATATACAGTGTACGGTGCGGAGCCGTGTGTGTATATACGGTGTACGGTGCGGAGCCGTGTGTGTATATACAGTGTACGGTGCGGAGCCGTGTGTGTATACAGTGTACGGTGCGGAGCCGCGTGTGTATATACAGTGTACGGTGCGGAGCCGCGTGTGTATATACAGTGTACGGTGCGGAGCCGTGTGTGTATACAGTGTACGGTGCGGAGCCGCGTGTGTATATACAGTGTACGGTGCGGAGCCGTGTGTATATACAGTGTACGGTGCGGAGCCGTGTGTGTATACAGTGTACGGTGCGGAGCCGTGTGTGTATACAGTGTACGGTGCGGAGCCGTGTGTGTATACAGTGTACGGTGCGGAGTCGTGTGTGTATACAGTGTACGGTGCGGAGCCGTGTGTGTATACAGTGTACGGTGCAGAGCCGTGTGTGTATACAGTGTACGGTGCAGAGCCGTGTGTGTATACAGTGTACGGTGCGGAATCGTGTGTGTATACAGTGTACGGTGCGGAGCCGTGTGTGTATACAGTGTACGGTGCGGAGCCGTGTGTGTATACAGTGTACGGTGCGGAGTCGTGTGTGTATACAGTGTACGGTGCGGAGCCGTGTGTGTATACAGTGTACGGTGCGGAGCCGTGTGTGTATACAGTGTATGGTGCGGAGCCGTGTGTGTATACAGTGTACGGTGCGGAGCCGTGTGTATATACAGTGTACGGTGCGGAGCCGTGTGTGTATACAGTGTATGGTGCGGAGCCGTGTGTATACAGTGTACGGTGCGGAGCCGTGTGTGTATACAGTGTACGGTGCAGAGCCGTGTGTGTATACAGTGTACGGTGCAGAGCCGTGTGTGTATACAGTGTACGGTGCTGAGCCGTGTGTATATAGTGTACGGTGCAGAGCCGTGTGTGTATACAGTGTACGGTGCAGAGCCGTGTGTGTATACAGTGTACGGTGCTGAGCCGTGTGTATACAGTGTACGGTGCGGAGCCGTGTGTATATACAGTGTACGGTGCGGAGCCGTGTGTGTATACAGTGTACGGTGCAGAGCCGTGTGTGTATACAGTGTACGGTGCTGAGCCGTGTGTATATAGTGTACGGTGCAGAGCCGTGTGTGTATACAGTGTACGGTGCAGAGCCGTGTGTATACAGTGTACGGTGCGGAGCCGTGTGTGTATACAGTGTATGGTGCGGAGCCGTGTGTGTATACAGTGTACGGTGCGGAGCCGTGTGTGTATACAGTGTACGGTGCGGAGCCGTGTGTGTATACAGTGTACGGTGCAGAGCCGTGTGTGTATAAAGTGTACGGTGCAGAGCCGTGTGTGTATACAGTGTACGGTGCGGAGCCGTGTGTGTATACAGTGTACGGTGCGGAGCCGTGTGTGTATACAGTGTACGGTGCGGAGCCGTGTATATATACAGTGTACGGTGCGGAGCCGTGTGTGTATACAGTGTACGGTGCGGAGCCGTGTGTGTATACAGTGTACGGTGCGGAGCCGTGTGTATATACAGTGTACGGTGCGGAGCCGTGTGTATATACAGTGTACGGTGCGGAGCCGTGTGTATATACAGTGTACGGTGCGGAGCCGTGTGTGTATACAGTGTACGGTGCGGAGCCGTGTGTGTATACAGTGTACGGTGCGGAGCCGTGTGTGTATACAGTGTACGGTGCGGAGCCGTGTGTATATACAGTGTACGGTGCGGAGCCGTGTGTATATACAGTGTACGGTGCGGAGCCGTGTGTGTATATACAGTGTACGGTGCGGAGCCGTGTGTGTATACAGTGTACGGTGCGGAGCCGTGTGTGTATACAGTGTACGGTGCAGAGCCGTGTGTGTATACAGTGTACGGTGCAGAGCCGTGTGTGTATACAGTGTACGGTGCAGAGCCGTGTGTATATAGTGTACGGTGCAGAGCCGTGTGTGTATACAGTGTACGGTGCAGAGCCGTGTGTATACAGTGTACGGTGCGGAGCCGTGTGTGTATACAGTGTATGGTGCGGAGCCGTGTGTGTATACAGTGTACGGTGCAGAGCCGTGTGTGTATACAGTGTACGGTGCAGAGCCGTGTGTGTATACAGTGTACGGTGCGGAATCGTGTGTGTATACAGTGTACGGTGCGGAATCGTGTGTGTATACAGTGTACGGTGCGGAGCCGTGTGTGTATACAGTGTACGGTGCGGAGCCGTGTGTGTATACAGTGTACGGTGCGGAGTCGTGTGTGTATACAGTGTACGGTGCGGAGCCGTGTGTGTATACAGTGTACGGTGCGGAGCCGTGTGTGTATACAGTGTACGGTGCGGAGCCGTGTGTGTATACAGTGTACGGTGCGGAGCCGTGTGTATATACAGTGTACGGTGCGGAGCCGTGTGTGTATACAGTGTACGGTGCGGAGCCGTGTGTATACAGTGTACGGTGCGGAGCCGTGTGTGTATACAGTGTACGGTGCAGAGCCGTGTGTGTATACAGTGTACGGTGCAGAGCCGTGTGTGTATACAGTGTACGGTGCTGAGCCGTGTGTATATAGTGTACGGTGCAGAGCCGTGTGTGTATACAGTGTACGGTGCAGAGCCGTGTGTGTATACAGTGTACGGTGCTGAGCCGTGTGTATATAGTGTACGGTGCAGAGCCGTGTGTGTATACAGTGTACGGTGCAGAGCCGTGTGTGTATACAGTGTACGGTGCTGAGCCGTGTGTATATAGTGTACGGTGCAGAGCCGTGTGTGTATACAGTGTACGGTGCAGAGCCGTGTGTATACAGTGTACGGTGCGGAGCCGTGTGTGTATACAGTGTACGGTGCAGAGCCGTGTGTGTATACAGTGTAAGGTGCAGAGCCGTGTGTGTATACAGTGTACGGTGCAGAGCCGTGTGTGTATACAGTGTACGGTGCTGAGCCGTGTGTTTATAGTGTACGGTGCAGAGCCGTGTGTGTATACAGTGTACGGTGCAGAGCCGTGTGTGTATACAGTGTACGGTGCTGAGCCGTGTGTATATAGTGTACGGTGCAGAGCCGTGTGTGTATACAGTGTACGGTGCAGAGCCGTGTGTGTATACAGTGTACGGTGCTGAGCCGTGTGTATATAGTGTACGGTGCAGAGCCGTGTGTGTATACAGTGTATGGTGCAGAGCCGTGTGTGTATACAGTGTACGGTGCGGAATCGTGTGTGTATACAGTGTACGGTGCGGAGCCGTGTGTTTACAGTGTACGGTGCGGAGCCGTGTGTGTATACAGTGTACGGTGCGGAGCCGTGTGTGTATACAGTGTACGGTGCGGAGTCGTGTGTGTATACAGTGTACGGTGCAGAGCCGTGTGTGTATACAGTGTACGGTGCAGAGCCGTGTGTGTATACAGTGTACGGTGCAGAGCCGTGTGTGTATACAGTGTACGGTGCGGAGCCGTGTGTGTATACAGTGTACGGTGCGGAGCCGTGTGTGTATACAGTGTACGGTGCGGAGCCGTGTGTGTATACAGTGTACGGTGCGGAGCCGTGTGTATATACAGTGTACGGTGCGGAGCCGTGTGTGTATACGGTGTACGGTGCGGAGCCGTGTGTATATACGGTGTACGGTGCGGAGCCGTGTGTGTATACAGTGTACGGTGCGGAGCCGTGTGTATATACAGTGTACGGTGCGGAGCCGTGTGTATACAGTGTACGGTGCGGAGCCGCGTGTATATACAGTGTGCGGTGTGGAGCCGTGTGTATACAGTGTACGGTGCGGAGCCGTGTGTATATACAGTGTACGGTTCGGAGCCGTGTGTGTATATACAGTGTACGGTGCGGAGCAGTGTGTATATACAGTGTACGGTGCGGAGTCGTGTGTGTATATACGGTGTACGGTGCGGAGCCGTGTGTGTATACAGTGTACGGTGCGGAGCAGTGTGTATATACAGTGTACGGTGCGGAGCCGTGTGTGTATATACGGTGTACGGTGCGGAGCCGTGTGTGCATACAGTGTACGGTGCGGAGCCGTGTGTGTATACAGTGTACGGTGCGGAGCCGTGTGTGTATATACAGTGTACGGTGCGGAGCCGTGTGTGTATATACGGTGTACGGTGCGGAGCCGTGTGTATATACAGTGTACGGTGCGGAGCAGTGTGTATATACAGTGTACGGTGCGGAGCCGTGTGTGTATATACGGTGTACGGTGCGGAGCCGTGTGTGTATATACAGTGTACGGTGCGGAGCCGTGTGTGTATACAGTGTACGGTGCGGAGCCGCGTGTGTATATACAGTGTACGGTGCGGAGCCGTGTGTGTATACAGTGTACGGTGCGGAGCCGCGTGTGTATATACAGTGTACGGTGCGGAGCCGTGTGTATATACAGTGTACGGTGCGGAGCCGTGTGTATATACAGTGTACGGTGCGGAGCCGTGTGTATATACAGTGTACGGTGCGGAGCCGTGTGTATACAGTGTACGGTGCGGAGCCGTGTGTGTATACAGTGTACTGTGCGGAGCAGTGTGTGTATACAGTGTACGGTGCGGAGCCGTGTGTGTATACAGTGTACGGTGCGGAGCCGTGTGTATATACAGTGTACGGTGCGGAGCCGTGTGTATATACAGTGTACGGTGCGGAGCCGTGTGTATATACAGTGTACGGTGCGGAGCCGTGTGTATATACAGTGTACGGTGCGGAGCCGTGTGTATATACAGTGTACGGTGCGGAGCCGTGTGTATACAGTGTACGGTGCGGAGCCGTGTGTGTATACAGTGTACTGTGCGGAGCAGTGTGTGTATACAGTGTACGGTGCGGAGCCGTGTGTGTATACAGTGTACGGTGCGGAGCCGTGTGTATATACAGTGTACGGTGCGGAGCCGTGTGTATATACAGTGTACGGTGCGGAGCCGTGTGTATATACAGTGTACGGTGCGGAGCCGTGTGTGTATACAGTGTACGGTGCGGAGCCGTGTGTATATACAGTGTACGGTGCGGAGCCGTGTGTATATACAGTGTACGGTGCGGAGCCGTGTGTATACAGTGTACGGTGCGGAGCCGTGTGTGTATACAGTGTACTGTGCGGAGCAGTGTGTGTATACAGTGTACGGTGCGGAGCCGTGTGTGTATACAGTGTAAGGTGCGGAGCCGTGTGTATATACAGTGTACGGTGCGGAGCCGTGTGTGTATACAGTGTACGGTGCGGAGCCGTGTGTGTATACAGTGTACGGTGCGGAGCCGTGTGTGTATACAGTGTATGGTGCGGAGCCGTGTGTGTATACAGTGTACGGTGCGGAGCCGTGTGTGTATACAGTGTACGGTGCGGAGCCGTGTGTATATACAGTGTACGGTGCGGAGCCGTGTGTGTATACAGTGTACGGTGCGGAGCCGTGTGTGTATATACAGTGTACGGTGCGGAGCCGTGTGTGTATACAGTGTACGGTGCGGAGCCGTGTGTGTATACAGTGTACGGTGCGGAGCCGTGTGTGTATACAGTGTAAGGTGCGGAGCCGTGTGTATATACGGTGTACGGTGCGGAGCTGTATTGTCTGGATTCCTGGAAGGAGCGATCACATGACCCAGCCTGACTCCTCCCACACACATGAGGGGTCACATGGCCCAGCCTGACTCCTCCCACACATATGAGCGGTCACATGGCCATGACATCATCACAGGTCCTTCAGCCTCCAGGATGTAACATCTTGCTCCTGGTTATTGTGGGACTTGTAGTTCTTTATACACCTGTACACAATGCACACAGGGGCTTTATAGAGGGGACAGGACGCCCCCCGAATATATCCTGAAGAGAAGGAAAACTCCAGCGCCGTATATATAGGATCTATAGAGGAATGTCACCGACCACCGAGAGGATCCTAGAGCTCAGCCTGGAGATCATCTACCTGCTGACCGGAGAGGTGAGGGATTGTGGGAAATGGTCACATGACCTCTTATCTCTAGGGATAATACAGGACATGACCGGAGAGGTGAGGGATTGTGGGAAATGGTCACATGACCTCTTATCTCTAGGGATAATACAGGACATGACCGGAGAGGTGAGGGATTGTGGGAAATGGTCACATGACTTCTTATCTCTAGGGATAATACAGGACATGACCGGAGAGGTGAGGGATTGTGGGAAATGGTCACATGACCTCTTATCTCTAGGGATAATACAGGACATGACCGGAGAGGTGAGGGGTCTGTATATAGGGATATTTATCGGGGTCTCTCCATACTCAGGATTACACAGTAGTGAAGAAGACATCTGGAGAGTGTGTGGCCCCCAGCAGGTCAGGAGGATGGAGCAGGGCCCGGGGCCCCATCACGGAGCCTCCACCTCCCTCACTGATACCTGAGAGGAACAATGAGCAGAAGATCCTAGAACTCACCCACAAGATGATGGAGCTGCTGACTGGAGAGGTGAGCGCTGCTGGGAATGCTGGGACATTATACAGGAACACAAGGGATGATGGGTCTGGATGATGACTGGATCATTGTGTGTGTCAGGTTCCTATAAGGTGTCAGGATGTCACTGTCTATTTCTCCATGGAGGAGTGGGAGTATATAGAAGGACACAAGGATCTGTACCAGGACATAGTCATGATGGAGGACCACCGGCCCCGAACATCACCACCGGGTAAGATATATTTATTATAGACCACCGGCCCCCAACATCACCACCGGGTAAGATATATTTATTATACACCACCGGCCCCGAACATCACCACTGGGTAAGATATATTTATTATAGACCACCGGCCCCGAACATCACCACTGGGTAAGATATATTTATTATAGACCATCGGCCCCGAACATCACCACTGGGTAAGATATATTTATTATAGACCACCGGCCCCCAACATCACCACTGGGTAAGATATATTTATTATAGACCACCGGCCCCCAACATCACCACTGGGTAAGATATATTTATTATAGACCACCGGCCCCCAACATCACCACTGGGTAAGATATATTTATTATAGACCACCGGCCCCCAACATCACCACCGGGTAAGATATATTTATTATAGACCACCGGCCCCGAACATCATCACCGGGTAAGATATATTTATTATAGACCACCGGCCCCGAACATCACCACTGGGTAAGATATATTTATTATAGACCACCGGCCCCGAACATCACCACTGGGTAAGATATATTTATTATAGACCACCGGCCCCGAACATCACCACCGGGTAAGATATATTTATTATAGACCACCGGCCCCGAACATCACCACCGGGTAAAATATATTTATTATAGACCACCGGCCCCGAACATCACCACTGGGTAAGATATATTTATTATAGACCACCGGCCCCCAACATCACCACCGGGTAAGATATATTTATTATAGACCACCGGCCCCCAACATCACCACCGGGTAAGATATATTTATTATAGACCACCGGCCCCGAACATCACCACCGGGTAAGATATATTTATTATAGACCACCGGCCCCGAACATCACCACTGGGTAAGATATATTTATTATAGACCACCGGCCCCCAACATCACCACTGGGTAAGATATATTTATTATAGACCACCGGCCCCTCACATCACCACTGGGTAAGATATATTTATTATAGACCACCGGCCCCCAACATCACCACTGGGTAAGATATATTTATTACAGACCACCGGCCCCGAACATCACCACTGGGTAAGATATATTTATTACAGACCACCGGCCCCGAACATCACCACTGGGTAAGATATATTTATTATAGACCACCGGCCCCCAACATCACCACCGGGTAAGATATATTTATTATAGACCACCGGCCCCGAACATCACCACTGGGTAAGATATATTTATTATAGACCACCGGCCCCGAACATCACCACTGGGTAAGATATATTTATTATAGACCACCGGCCCCGAACATCACAACTGGGTAAGATATATTTATTATAGACCACCGGGCCCCAACATCACCACTGGGTAAGATATATTTATTATAGACCACCGGCCCCAAACATCACCACCGGGTAAGATATATTTATTATAGACCACCGGCCCTGAACATCACCACCGGGTAAGATATATTTATTATAGACCACCGGCCCCGAACATCACCACTGGGTAAGATATATTTATTACAGACCACCGGCCCCGAACATCACCACTGGGTAAGATATATTTATTATAGACCACCGGCCCCCAACATCACCACCGGGTAAGATATATTTATTATAGACCACCGGCCCCGAACATCACCACTGGGTAAGATATATTTATTATAGACCACCGGCCCCGAACATCACCACTGGGTAAGATATATTTATTATAGACCACCGGCCCCGAACATCACAACTGGGTAAGATATATTTATTATAGACCACCGGGCCCCAACATCACCACTGGGTAAGATATATTTATTATAGACCACCGGCCCCAAACATCACCACCGGGTAAGATATATTTATTATAGACCACCGGCCCTGAACATCACCACCGGGTAAGATATATTTATTATAGACCACCGGCCCCGAACATCACCACTGGGTAAGAGGAGACTCTCATTGATGGTAAAGGAGAGAGCAGTATTGGGGGTCCCTAGATCCCCCATCATCTGATCATCTACACAATGTATTCAGTCACTGTGTGTCTCCTACAGATGGATCCAGGAAGAGGAACCCACCAGAGAGATGTCCTGCTCCTCTGGATTCCCAGAACTGTCCGAGAGGAGATGACAATATCCTACAGGATGATCAGGTCAATAACACTGAGATCTCTTTAAATATTACATTTAATGACCACAACCTTAACTTTTACATGTAATTTCAAAAGAATAAAAACAAAAACCACCTGGATTTGTTATATTAACCCTTCGGAGTGGTGACTAGATGATGTTAGAGTGCTCACTGCTATTATTGACTCCTAAGCCCCCCCCCCCCCCTTCTCTATGATCCTTATTTCAGGGGGCAGGACCAGAGCTGGGCTGTTTACCTGCAGTACTTACAGCTGGACTTCCTTTCTCTTAATTCTCTTGAAATGTGAGAAGAGCACCTACTCCTCTCTGCTATGCTATGACATAGTGCTAAAGATCGAGAGGAATGATTTACAGTATACTGCTATAGATGGCATGTGGGGGGAGAAGGGGTTTATTGGTGTACTGGATACAGGGTGCTTGTCTGACACAGTGTGGACCCTCTGGAGGAGGCAGACAGACTCAGCTTTTATGTGCACAGCACAGGCTCTCTCCTGCATAGAAAAAATTATTATATAATGGGTAATTATATAAGATCCAGTCCTCAAGAGACAGTAAGAAAAAGTGGGAAAGGATTATTTGTTTTCCTTTTCTTTTTCTTGTCTTATTCTCCTTTTTCTCATCCTTTCCTACTTTTTCTTACTGTCTCTTGAGGACTGGATCTTATATAATTACCCATTAATCATTTTTTCTACGTACCTTTTAGAGCTTGGGGATATAGCCCTTCCCAGTTTACCCAGTTGACCTCGGGCCAGTGACCAAGTGAGCTCCACAATTCTTTATTATGTCTCCTTCGTAGCTCTGATCTGGTTGTTTCATCAATTATTGTTATGAATGGTGAAGTGGAGAACTTGAAGTAGACGGAACCCCTTTATCTTTTCTTGCACATGTATGTAAAAATAAAATGTTTTTAGGGAAGAAAAATGTAAAATTCCGAATTAAGGTTAATTATTTGGGTCATATTTTGGATCAGGATGAAAATGTCGTAGACCTGAAAATTGAAGTTGTTGAGGATGATGATGATGAAGAAGAAGAAGAAGATGATGAAGAAGAAGAAATGGATGTGAGGAGGGAACAGGTGTGTAAGGAAGAGGACATTCCTACTGATATTAGTCCAGGTGAGTAATAGAAAGGAAGTACCCAGAGGAAAGTGATTGTCCTGGCCCCTATTATATTACTGTTTTCCCCTCTCGTCATGTTGTTACCATTTGTTAGTTGCTCGTTTTATTTCCTTTTTTTTAAACCTTTGAGAGATCGAAATTAAAGAATAATACGGCCCTGTAGGATTCAGCCATAAAGAATGAGAATCTGAACTGCACACGTGACCTAGAGATGATGGGGTATAGAAACCAAAGGGGGGCAGAGAAGGATCCCAGCACCAGAAATATATTAAGCATTAAAGGGGTTCTCCACTGGCTAGGGTTCGGGACTAAATGTTCCGAACAATGTTTTCGCGCTGCGGGGGTCGGCCACACCACCACTTGAAGTCACAGCCACGCCCCCTCAATGAAAGTCAATGGGAGGGGGCGTGACGCCCCCTCCCATTGACTTTCATTGAGTGGGCGTGGCTGTGACATCATGTGGTGGTGTGGCCGACCCCCGCAGCGCGAACACAGCGTTCTTTACATTTGTTCCCGAACGCTGGCCAGTGGAGAACCCCTTTAATGTCACACACAGGAGGAACAGGTTTTGTGGCAATGAGGCCTCGGTTCACATCATCATTGGAGGATCTGCTTTGGGCCTCCGTCACCGATCCTTTATAAATATCTGGACACAGATGCTCCGTATGTTAAAGCTGCGATCGAGCCTCCAAAGTATATGTGGACCTACCTTAAAGGGGAACTAAACCCACAGCCCATCCTTGCACTGTCATCAACCTATTTAAAGGGGTACTCCAATGGAAAAAAATTTTTTTTTTAATCAACTGGTGACATAAAGTTCTACAGATTTGTAAATTAATCAGATCTTAATAGCTGCTGTATGCTCCACAGGAAGTTCTGTAGTTCTTTCCAGTCTGCCCACAGTGTCTACTACTGCCACCTGTGTCTGTCTCAGGAACTGTCCACAGCAGAAACAAATCCCCATAGCAAACCTTTCCAGTTTTAGACAGTTCCTGACATGGACAGAGGTGTCAGCAGAGAGCACTGTGGTCAGACTGGAAAACACTACACAACTTCCTCTAAAGCATACAGCAGCTGATAAGTACTGGAAGGATCAAGATTTTTAAATGGAAGTAATTGACAAATCTGTTTAACTGTTTGGCACCAGTTGATTTAAAAGAAAAAAACGTTTTCCATCGGAGTACCCCTTTAATTGTCTAAATATCAGTCATTAGTTAATCAGTCGTTAGTCAAGAGTTTCCTCTCTTTGCTTGTCACTTAAATGCATGAAGTGAGGGAATGACATCATCCAGCCATCCACTCTGTCTCGGTCCAAATCCCTCTCTGAAAGCAGCCCCCACCCTCATGAGAGACACAGACCATGTGGTTTCTGTCCTGCACTGATGAGTCATGTTCTCTTTAGTGCTGAGAACTGGGAGGTGTGTGCAGCCTCAGCCAGACAGACACTGAATCTCTCTCTCTCTCTGCTTCAAAATGGGTGCTGCTCTCAGAGAGTGAGCTGGACAGCATAGCAGAACTGCAATGATTGCCGGGAGATGTAGGCAAGGGGAGGGGAGGATGGCAAATAATATCAATCAGCCAGAGAAAATACAACAGGGGCCACAGGAGCCATGCATAACAGGCAGGATGGCTTACAGGAAACATGTCCTAGGTGGCAACAAACAAGGAGCTACACAGTGGTCTAAAACTGTGGCCCTCCAGATGTTGCTAAACTTCAACTCCCAGTATGTATGGATGGCCAAAAGCCGATCTGCCTTCTTCAGAGAATCCACACTGTCCCTGAAAGGTAAATCAAGGCTTTCCTCTCATCTCATCCCTTTTTTGCAGTGGTCTTCAAACTGCAGTCCTCCAGCTGCTGCAAAACTTCAACTCCCAGCATGCCCGGACAGCCGTTGGCTGTCCGGGCATGCTGGGAGTTGAAGTTTTGCTACATCTGGAAGGCCGCAGTTTGAGACCACTGCCCTACAACTCTATCGAGCTATAAAAGTGTCACTAAATTAGAAATATGGACCCTTTAGCATCAGGTAACCCCATTATGGGGTATTCCCTTTTCCATAAGATAGGGGCTGACATGCTGATCATTGGGGGTCTGACTGCTGAGGCCCAAAATTGTCCTTGTAATGAATGGTGCACCTGGAAATATTCCCCAGCCCCATAGAGAATGAATTGAGCGCAGGCCGCGCATGCGCAGTGCAACACCATTCATCCTCGGGACAATTTTATCCCTGTTGGAATTGGTGGCGGTCCCAGCAGTTGGACCAATCATTATGTTATCGATAGGGGATAAAATGACAATACCCCTAAGTCATGTGACCTGGAGAATCCTAACACTCATTTCATAAATGCCCCGCTTCGCGTATTTTTCACATACTTTAAGAATTAAAGCTGCTCTACTTTATCTCCAGATGATCACAGCAAACACTCAGGACAAAGCTTCTTCCCATCTTCAGACTTTGAAGGAGACGAGAATAATTTCCCACACGACTATATAGAAGAAAATCAGTTTCTATGTTCTGGATGTGAGAAATGGTTTCCACCGGAATTAAATCTGAAAACTGAAACGAGATCAGAAGAAATCCAACTTCAGTGTTCAGAATGTAGGAAATGTTCAAACCCAAAGTCAGATCTTACTGGACACCAGAGAATCCACACAGGAGAGAAGCCGTTTTCATGTCTGGAATGTAGCCGCAGTTTTACCAAGAAATCACATCTAGATGAACATAAGAAAATCCACACAGGGGAGAAACTGTTCTCTTGTTCCGAATGTGGTAAATCTTTTACCAAGAAATCAAATCTAGTACAACATAAGAAAATCCACACCGGGAAGAAGCCGTATTCCTGCTCTGAATGTGGAAAAAGTTTCACCAAGAAGTATGGTCTAATTAACCATAATTGGACTCACACGGGAGAGAAGCCATTTTCATGTCCCGATTGTGGAAAATCTTTTACCCAGAAATCAGACCTTGCCAAACATCACAGGACTCACACGGGGGAGAAGCCATTTTCATGTTTGGAATGTGGAAAACGCTTTTCCCAGAAATCAGATCTGATTAAACATCAAAAAATCCACACCGGAGAAAAGCCATATTCATGTTCCGAATGTGGGAAAGGTTTTACCATGAGATCGGATCTTATTAAACATCAGAGAACTCACACAGGAGAGAAACCTTTTCCATGTCCCGAATGTGGTAAATCTTTCACCCAGAATTCAGATCTGGTCAAACATTATAGAAGTCACACGGGGGAGCAGCCATATTCCTGTTTGGAATGTGGTAGACGTTTTACCCTAAAATCGGGTCTTGTTAAGCATCAGAGTATCCACACAGGAGAGAAACCGTTTACATGTTCAGAATGTTGGAAATGCTTTTCAAAGAAAACATCTCTCATGAAACATCAGAGAATTCACACAGGGGAGAGGCCATTTCCGTGTTTGGTATGCGGAAAAAGTTTTACCCAGAAATGTGTCCTTGTTAAACATCAAAGGATCCATCAGGAGGCGGAGCTTGGTCCTGAGGTCTTTCAGAATAGAAGTCTCTCCAGTTCTTAAAGGGGTACTCTGCTGCTAGACATCTTATCTCTTATCCAAAGGATAAGATGTCTGATCACGGGGGTCCCCCTTCAATCTCCTGCAGTGGTCGGGATGTCATAGCCACGCCCCCTCCACTCATGTCTATGGGAGGAGCTTGTCTACCGATACGCCCTCTCCCATAGACATGAATGGTGTGACCTCACGAGGGGCGTGGTCATGACGTCACCATCACAGCCTCAAACAAAATGTTTAGAGCGCTGGAGCACCGGAGTGCCCTAAGGGAAACGGACATCGATCTTTGACCCTTGTAATAAACTTTCATGATGAGATGGTTGAGAAGAAAAGGACTGCGCGGTGGAGTCTCAATGTCATCTTAAAGGGGTCATCTACAATCAGCCCCGAGAGCTAGTACAAATATTTTATTACTCTATGCATCCCACAAGTGTTTTTTGGTTTATTTAAGTGCCATGTTTACTGTATATACCTGAAGGAGGTTATAAACGATGCTATCGATTTCTTGTACAGATAAATTATGATCCTGTCGATACCAAATACAGTGTCTGTTATGTTGTGTCCGGATTTAAAGGGGTACTCTGATTCTGCAGAAGCATACAGCATTCATTACCAGTGTGGTCCAGTTCTGAAACCACCAAAAATGAATTTGTTTAGTGAGTTTGCAGTTCCGTCCCCCTAACATTCTCACTCACTAACAACTGAGGGGAGCTGCTGAGACAACACCACACTGACAATAATAAGACTACACAACTTCCTGTCAGATGGGAGAGGGGAGCTGCTGAGACAACACCACACAGACAATAAGAGGACTACAAAACTACCTGTTCAGTGAGAGAGAGGAGCCGGGAAGCTGCCGAGACAAAACCCCACTGAAAAGAAGACTACACAACTTCCTGTCAGGTGAGAGAGAAAAGCCGAGGAGCTGCTGAGACAACACCACACTGACAATAAGAAGACTACACAACTTCCTGTCAGATGGGAGAGAGGAGCCGGGGAGCTGCTGAGACAACACCACACAGACAATAAGAGGACTACAAAACTACCTGTCCAGTGAGAGAGAGGAGCCGGGAAGCTGCTGAGACAAAACCCCACTAAAAAGAAGAAGACTACACAACTTCCTGTCAGGTGAGAGAGAGAGAAGTCGAGGAGCTGCTGAGACAAAACCACACTGAAAATAAGAGGACTACACAGCTTCCTGTCAGGTGAGAGAGAGAGAAGCCGGGGAGCTGCTGAGACAACACCACACTGACAATAAGAGGACAATACAACTTCCTGTCAGATGAGAGAGAGGAGTGGGGGAACTGCTGAGACAAAACCACACTGACAATAAGGACTACACAACTTCCTGTCAGGTGAGAGAGAAGCTGGGGAGCTGCTGAGATAACACCACACTGACAATAAGAGGACTATACAACTTCCTGTCAGGTGAGAGAGAAGCCGGGGAGCTGCTGAGATAACACCACACTGACAATAAGAGGACTATACAACTTCCTGTCAGGTGAGAGAGAAGCCGGGGAGCTGCTGAGACAACACCACACTGACAATAAGAGGACTATACAACTTCCTGTCAAGTAAGAGAGAGGAGCCAGGGAGCTGCTGAGACAACATCACACTAATCATGAGAGGACTACCCAACTTTCTGTCAGGGGTGAATCAAGCAAAAAAAAATAAAAATACTTCAGAAGCCGGTACAGTTTGTGGTAACATGATATTAGAAAGTTTATTCACTTTGTTCAACCAACTGTATGGCTAATTCTTATTGTTGCCCTGTTTTATTTCTAACTGAAATCATTAGGACTCATTATTAATCATCTCCCCTTCTTCAGACTGTAACAATAAAACAAACATTGTGCAGAAGTCAGGGAGTATGTCAGGACACAATGGGTTAAACAGGCACGGACCAAGGAGTAATCACAAAACACAGAGAATGAACAAACAGAAACATAAAGGGATGTCAGACAGGCCAAGTCAAAACCAAGATAGCAGCGAAGTACAGAATCAGAAAGCAAGAGAGTAGTCAGGTCACAAGCCAATGTAATATGCAGATACACAGGTATACAGCAGAAATGAGCCAGTAACAAGGAAGAACCTCTATCACAGGCAATGTATGGAGGACAGACTGAGATTTAAATAGCCCGCCCAAGGAGGGTTTGGAGGAAGAGGTCAGATACAAAGCAAGCTGCCTTTAAGGCCAACAAAAGGCGGCCTGGATTGTGGGGAATGACCCCCACTCTGCACTTGGTCATTCCCAGTAAGAGACGTCCCGGATTGGCCTTCCAGCCATACTACGGCCACAGTGTCAGTCTGCATCGCAGCACAGACACTGAATAATACCGACTCTTACTGTGGATGATGACATCGTCCAGATAAGCTGAGGCACATCGACGATATGTTCGGAGTACAATGTCCATTAACGTTTGGAACATAGCGGGAGCGCCATGTAAACCAAAGGGTAACACCTTGTACTGGAACAAACCTGGTGTGACAAAGGCTGTTTTCTCTTTGGCAGCCTCCGTCAAGGGCACCTGCCAGTACCCTTTGGTGAGGTCCAAAACAGAAAAGTAACGCGCTCGTCCCGGCTTCTCAATAAGCTCATCTCGAGGCATGGGATACGCATCAAACTTGGAAACTTCATTCAGTTTGCGGAAATCGTTACAGAACTGTAACGTAGCGTCTGGTTTGGGTATTAAGACTATCGGACTGGCCCACTCACTTTTTGATTCTTCGATGACATCCAGTTTTAACATCTGTTGCACTTCTTCTGAAATGACTTCTCGCCGCGACTCAGGTAACCGGTATGGTTTCAACCGTATGTACGTAAGTACGTCCAGGAAGGTCTGAGAAGACATCAGTGTTACTACTAACGAACTCCCTGGCCTCCTGATTCTGTGCAGAGGAAAGGCTGTCAGCAATCCTTACTGTGGCCGCCTCGCACCAGACTGAGGGACGGGAAACTCCGCCACTAACAAACCTGCCCGGGGGCTCCACCCCTAACAAACCTGGCCGGGGGCTCCACCCGTAACAAACCTGGCCGGGGGCTCCACCCTTAACAAACCTGGCCGGGGACTCCACCCGTAACAAACCTGTCCGGGGGCTCCACCCAAAACAAACCTGGCCAGGGGCTCCACCCCTAACAAACCTGGCCGGGGGCTCCACCCGTAACAAACCTGGCCGGGGGCTCCACCCCTAACAAACCTGGCCGGGGGCTCCACCCATAACAAACCTGGCCGGGGGCTCCACCCGTAACAAACCTGGCCGGGGGCTCCACCCGTAACAAACCTGGCCGGGGACTCCACCCGTAACAAACCTGGCCGGGGACTCTACCCGTAACAAACCTGGCCGGGGGCTCCACCCCTAACAAACCTGGCCGGGGGCTCCACCCCTAACAAACCTGGCCGGGGGCTCCACCCGTAACAAACCTGGCCGGGGGCTCCACCCGTAACAAACCTGGCCGGGGACTCTACCCGTAACAAACCTGGCCGGGGACTCTACCCGTAACAAACCTGGCCGGGGACTCTACCCGTAACAAACCTGGCCGGGGACTCCACCCGTAACAAACCTGGCCGGGGGCTCCACCCAAAACAAACCTGGCCGGGGGCTCCACCCGTAACAAACCTGGCCGGGGGCTCCACCCGTAACAAACCTGGCCGGGGGCTCCACCCCTAACAAACCTGGCCGGGGGCTCCACCCCTAACAAACCTGGCCGGGGGCTCCACCCCTAACAAACCTGGCCGGGGGCTCCACCCCTAACAAACCTGGCTCGGGGCTCCACCCCTAACAAACCTGGCCGGGGGCTCCACCCCTAACAAACCTGGCCGGGGGCTCCACCCCTAACAAACCTGGCCGGGGGCTCCACCCCTAACAAACCTGGCCGGGGGCTCCACCCATAACAAACCTGGCCGGGGGCTCCACCCATAACAAACCTGGCCGGGGGCTGTCATCCACACTAGTCTCCCTATCTTTCCAAGGTTTTGGCTGGTTTACATGGTACACTTGCTTTGGGTTCCTTCGCCCGGGCTGGTGTACCCTGTACGTCACTTCCCCTACTTTTTCGATCACTTCGTAAGGACTCTGCCACCTAGCCAGAAACTTACTGTTGACGGTTGGTACCAGAACCAGAACCCGATCTGCCGGGTTAAAATTCCGTAACCGAGCCTGGCGATTATAAACTCTACTCTGGGCTCGCTGAGCTGCCTCCATATGTTCTCTAACCAAGGGCAACACTGTTTCCATCCGTTCCGGCAACTGAGTGAAATACTCAACTTTAAGTCCCCGTGTATGCACAAGACTCCAGCTTGTCGGCCCATATACTCAGTAGGCAGCACCAGGTTGGACCTCACCAAAGTCACCATGCTACATGAGTCTATTAGTGCCACCACGATAATATCTCCCACCTTTACCGGGCAGAGGTGACCAGAGTCCCCGGGCCTGGGGACACCGGTGGCACACAGTCTCTGGGCATACAGGGACAGGCGGAGAGCATAGTTGGTGTAAATAGGTTCTTCCCGCTGGGGACAATTAGCCCTAACATGTTCCGGTTCCTGACACCAACACAGCAACGGGGCGGGGCCTTTGGGGAACACCTGCCGGGGACCTTTAGGGCTTTCCAGCCGCCTGGGTAAGGGTTGGGACCTCCTGGGTTTAACTGCCCCCTCCTGCAGTTTCATGGTGGCATCGTAACTTTCTACCAGGTCTACCATCCTAAGTTCATTGCTAGGGGACACTTGGCCAATCCAGCTCTGGAGGGAGTGAGGCGGAGCCCTCCAGAACATATCAGCCAGGAGATGGTCCAGCATTGCAGTGGGACTCGATACCTCCGGCTGCAGCCATTTTTGCAGGTGTTGCAACACGTCTGGCAGGCTCAGCCGGTTTATATTCCCACTGACATACCCGCTGGGCCCGGACCCACACATTTACCTCCAGTCTTGCCAGGATCTCACCCTTGACGACATCATAGTCAGCAACCTGGTCGTCGGACAAGTCAAAGTATGCCTGCTGGGGCCCAGATGCCAGGAACGGAGCGATGACCTCAGCCCACTGATCTCGGGGTAACATTTCCCTCGTGGCCACTTTCTCAAAGACCGCCAGGTAGGTCTCAACATCAATCGAGGGGGTCATCTTGGGGATCACCGTCCGCAAGGCTTTCCGGGCATCAGGGGCGGCCCGGGTTGTCACTGCAGCTTGTAGCGCCATCACGTGCTGTAACAGCAGCTGGTTGGTTTCCTGCTGGTTCTTGTTGGACTCCTTAGGTGTTAGTTCACACCTATATTCCATGCCATGCGGCATCAAGCAAGTCTTTTCCAGGCCTCCAGGAAGTCTGCTCACCAGCTTCCAAACATGGAGCAAACGCAGGGAAGAGTCCAGCAGGGAAGAGTCCAGCAGGGAAGAGTCCAGCAGGGAAGAGTCCAGCAGGGAAGAGTCCAGCAGGGAAGAGTCCACCTCACCGAGCTCCAACATGCAAATCCCCCTCCGCTGGTTGAGCAGGCTGCCTTTAAGGCCAACAAAAGACGGCCTGGAATGTGGGGACCCCCACCCTGCACGTGACCATTCCCAGTAAGAGCCGTCCCGGATTGGTCTTCCAGCCATACTACGGCCACAGTGTCAGTCAGTACCGCAGCACAGACACCGAATAATACCGACTCTTACTTCACCAAGACCAGGAGCCTCGGGGACATATATCACCCACCATACCCTTCACCTTCTCACAATATATATATATATATCCTCCCATAGTGAATGTATAACAGTTTATACTCTGCCCCCAGTAAACCACACAGTACAGTGCGGAGCCGTGTATATATACAGTGTACAGTGCAGAGCCATGTGTATATACAGTGTACGGTGCGGAGTCATGTGTGTATATACGGTGTACGGTGCGGAGCCGTGTGTGTATACAGTGTACGGTGCGGAGCCGTGTGTATATACATTGTACGGTGCGGAGCCGTGTGTGTATACAGTGTACGGTGCGGAGCCGTGTGTGTATACAGTGTACGGTGCGGAGCCGTGTGTGTATACAGTGTACGGTGCGGAGCCGTGTGTGTATACAGTGTACGGTGCGGAGCCGTGTGTGTATACAGTGTACGGTGCGGAGCCATGTGTATATACAGTGTACGGTGCAGAGCCATGTGTGTATACAGTGTACGGTGCGGAGCCGTGTGTGTATATACAGTGTACAGTGCGGAGCCGTGTATATATACAGTGTACAGTGTGGAGCCGTGTGTATATACAGTGTACGGTGCGGAGCCGTGTGTGTATACAGTGTACTGTGCGGAGCCGTGTGTGTATACAGTGTACTGTGCGGAGCCGTGTCTATACAGTGTACGGTGCGGAGCCGTGTGTGTATACAGTGTACGGTGCGGAGCCGTGTGTGTATACAGTGTACGGTGCGGAGCCGTGTGTATATACAGTGTACAGTGCGGAGCCGTGTGTCTATACAGTGTACGGTGCGGAGCCGTGTGTGTATACAGTGTACGGTGCGGAGCCGTGTGTGTATACAGTGTACAGTGCGGAGCCGTGTATATATACAGTGTACAGTGTGGAGCCGTGTGTATATACAGTGTACAGTGCGGAGCCGTGTGTATATACAGTGTACAGTGCGGAGCCGTGTGTATATACAGTGTACGGTGCGGAGCCGTGTGTATACAGTGTACGGTGCGGAGCCGTGTGTGTATACAGTGTACGGTGCGGAGCCGTGTGTATATACAGTGTACGGTGCGGAGCCGTGTGTGTATACAGTGTACGGTGCGGAGCCGTGTGTGTATACAGTGTACGGTGCGGAGCCGTGTGTGTATACAGTGTACGGTGCGGAGCCGTGTGTGTATACAGTGTACGGTGCGGGGCCGTGTGTGTATACAGTGTACGGTGCGGGGCCGTGTGTGTATACAGTGTACGGTGCGGAGCCGTGTGTGTATACAGTGTACGGTGCGGAGCCGTGTGTATACAGTGTACGGTGCGGAGCCGTGTGTGTATACAGTGTACGGTGCGGAGCCGTGTGTGTATACAGTGTACGGTGCGGAGCCGTGTGTGTATACAGTGTACGGTGCGGAGCCGTGTGTGTATACAGTGTACGGTGCGGAGCCGTGTGTGTATACAGTGTACGGTGCGGAGCCGTGTGTGTATACAGTGTACGGTGCGGGGCCGTGTGTGTATACAGTGTACGGTGCGGGGCCGTGTGTGTATAAAGTGTACGGTGCGGAGCCGTGTGTGTATACAGTGTACGGTGCGGGGCCGTGTGTGTATACAGTGTACGGTGCGGAGCCGTGTGTGTATACAGTGTACGGTGCGGAGCCGTGTGTGTATACAGTGTACGGTGCGGAGCCGTGTGTGTATACTGTGTACGGTGCGGAGCCGTGTGTATACAGTGTACGGTGCGGAGCCGTGTGTATATACAGTGTACGGTGCGGAGCCGTGTGTATATACAGTGTACGGTGCGGAGCCGCGTGTGTATATACAGTGTACGGTGCGGAGCCGCGTGTGTATACAGTGTACGGTGCGGAGCCATGTGTGTGTATATACAGTGTACGGTGCAGAGCCGTGTGTGTATACAGTGTACGGTGCGGAGCCGTGTGTGTATACAGTGTACGGTGCGGAGCCGTGTGTGTATACAGTGTACGGTGCGGAGCCGTGTGTATATACAGTGTACGGTGCGGAGCCGTGTGTGTATACTGTGTACGGTGCGGAGCCGCGTGTGTATACAGTGTACGGTGCGGAGCCGCGTGTGTATACAGTGTACGGTGCGGAGCCGCGTGTGTATACAGTGTTCGGTGCGGAGCCGCGTGTGTATACAGTGTACGGTGCGGAGCCGCGTGTGTATACAGCGTACGGTGCGGAGCCGTGTGTATACAGCGTACGGTGCGGAGCCGTGTGTATATACAGCGTACGGTGCGGAGCCGTGTGTGTATATACAGTGTACGGTGCGGAGCCGTGTGTGTATACAGTGTACGGTGCGGAGCCGTGTGTATACAGTGTACGGTGCGGAGCCCTGTGTGTATATACAGTGTACGGTGCGGAGCCGTGTGTGTATACAGTGTACGGTGCGGAGCCGTGTGTGTATACAGTGTACGGTGCGGAGCCGTGTGTATATACAATGTACGGTGCGGAGCCGTGTGTGTATACAGTGTACGGTGCGGAGCCGTGTGTATATACAGTGTACGGTGCGGAGCCGCGTGTATATACAGTGTACGGTGCGGAGCCGTGTGTATACAGTGTACTGTGCGGAGCCGTGTGTGTATACAGTGTACGGTGCGGAGCCGTGTGT
Organism: Hyla sarda; assembly: GCF_029499605.1. Lineage (NCBI taxonomy): Eukaryota > Metazoa > Chordata > Amphibia > Anura > Hylidae > Hyla > Hyla sarda. The sequence continues at coordinate 81,116 of NW_026608649.1, forward strand.
GTATACAGTGTACGGTGCGGAGCCGTGTGTGTATATACAGTGTACGGTGCGGAGCCGTGTGTGTATACAGTGTACGGTGCGGAGCCGTGTGTGTATACAGTGTACGGTGCGGAGCCGTGTGTGTATACAGTGTACGGTGCGGAGCCGTGTGTGTGTATACAGTGTACGGTGCGGAGCCGTGTGTATATACAGTGTACGGTGTGGAGCCGTGTGTGTATACAGTGTACGGTGCGGAGCCGTGTGTGTATATACAGTGTACAGTGCAGAGCCGTGTGTATATACAGTGTACGGTGCGGAGCCGTGTGTGTATACAGTGTACGGTGCGGAGCCGTGTGTGTATACAGTGTACGGTGCGGAGCCGTGTGTGTATACAGTGTACGGTGCGGAGCCGTGTGTGTATAGTGTACGGTGCGGAGCCGTGTGTGTATACAGTGTACGGTGCGGAGCCGTGTGTGTATATACAGTGTACGGTGCGGAGCCGTGTGTGTATACAGTGTACGGTGCGGAGCCGTGTGTGTATACAGTGTACAGTGCAGAGCCGTGTGTATATACAGTGTACGGTGCGGAGCCGTGTGTGTATACAGTGTACGGTGCGGAGCCGTGTGTGTATACAGTGTACGGTGCGGAGCCGTGTGTATACAGTGTACGGTGCGGAGCCGTGTGTATATACAGTGTACGGTGTGGAGCCGTGTGTGTATATACAGTGTACGGTGCGGAGCCGTGTGTATATACAGTGTACGGTGTGGAGCCGTGTGTATACAGTGTACGGTGCGGAGCCGTGTGTGTATATACAGTGTACGGTGCGGAGCCGTGTGTGTATACAGTGTACGGTGCGGAGCCGTGTGTGTATACAGTGTACAGTGCAGAGCCGTGTGTATATACAGTGTACGGTGCGGAGCCGTGTGTGTATACAGTGTACGGTGCGGAGCCGTGTGTGTATACAGTGTACGGTGCGGAGCCGTGTGTGTATACAGTGTACGGTGCGGAGCCGTGTGTGTATATACAGTGTACGGTGCGGAGCCGTGTGTGTATATACAGTGTACGGTGCGGAGCCGTGTGTGTATATACAGTGTACGGTGCGGAGCCGTGTGTATATACAGTGTACGGTGCGGAGCCGTGTGTATACAGTGTACGGTGCGGAGCCGTGTGTGTATATACAGTGTACGGTGCGGAGCCGTGTGTATACAGTGTACGGTGCGGAGCCGTGTGTATATACAGTGTACGGTGCGGAGCCGTGTGTATATACAGTGTACGGTGCGGAGCCGTGTGTATATACAGTGTACGGTGCGGAGCCGTGTGTGTATACAGTGTACGGTGCGGAGCCGTGTGTGTATACAGTGCACGGTGCGGAGCCGTATTGTCTGGATTCCTGGAAGGAGCGGTCACATGACCCGGCCTGACTCCTCCCACACACATGAGCGGTCACATGGCCCAGCCTGACTCCTCCCACACACATGAGCGATCACATGGCCCAGCCTGACTCCTCCCACACACATGACCGGCCACATGGCCCAGCCTGACTCCTCCCACACACATGACTGGTCACATGACCTAGCCTGACTCCTCCCACACACATGAGCAGTCACATGGCCCAGCCTGACTCCTCCCACACACAAGACCAGTCACATGGCACAGCCTGACTCCTCCCACACACATGACCAGTCACATGGCCCAGCCTGACTCCTCCCACACACAAGACCAGTCACATGGCACAGCCTGACTCCTCCCACACACATGACCAGTCACATGGCCCAGCCTGACTCCTCCCACACACAAGACCAGTCACATGGCACAGCCTGACTCCTCCCACACACATGACCAGTCACATGGCCCAGCCTGACTCCTCCCACACACATGAGCGGTCACATGGCCATGACATCATCACAGGTCCTTCAGCCTCCAGGATGTAACATCTTGCTCCTGGTTATTGTGGGACTTGTAGTTCTTTATACACCTGTACACAATGCACACAGGGGCTTTATAGAGGGGACAGGACGCCCCCCGAATATATCCTGAAGAGAAGGAAAACTCCAGCGCCGTATATATAGGATCTATAGAGGAATGTCACCGACCACCGAGAGGATCCTAGAGCTCAGCCTGGAGATCATCTACCTGCTGACCGGAGAGGTGAGGGATTGTGGGAAATGGTCACATGACCTCTTATCTCTAGGGATAATACAGGACATGACCGGAGAGGTGAGGGATTGTGGGAAATGGTCACATGACCTCTTATCTCTAGGGATAATACAGGACATGACCGGAGAGGTGAGGGGTCTGTATATAGGGATATTTATCGGGGTCTCTCCATACTCAGGATTACACAGTAGTGAAGAAGACATCTGGAGAGTGTGTGGCCCCCAGCAGGTCAGGAGGATGGAGCAGGGCCCGGGGCCCCATCACGGAGCCTCCACCTCCCTCACTGATACCTGAGAGGAACAATGAGCAGAAGATCCTAGAACTCACCCACAAGATGATGGAGCTGCTGACTGGAGAGGTGAGCGCTGCTGGGAATGCTGGGACATTATACAGGAACACAAGGGATGATGGGTCTGGATGATGACTGGATCATTGTGTGTGTCAGGTTCCTATAAGGTGTCAGGATGTCACTGTCTATTTCTCCATGGAGGAGTGGGAGTATATAGAAGGACACAAGGATCTGTACCAGGACATAGTCATGATGGAGGACCACCGGGTAAGATATATTTATTATAGACCACCTGCCCCGAACATCACCACTGGGTAAGATATATTTATTATAGACCACCGGCCCAGAACATCACCACCGGGTAAGATATATTTATTATAGACCACCGGCCCCGAACATCACCACTGGGTAAGATATATTTATTATAGACCACCTGCCCCGAACATCACCACTGGGTAAGATATATTTATTATAGACCACCGGCCCCGAACATCACCACCGGGTAAGATATATTTATTATAGACCACCGGCCACGAACATCACCACTGGGTAAGATATATTTATTATAGACCACCGGCCCCGAACATCACCACCGGGTAAGATATATTTATTATAGACCACCGGCCCCAAACATCACCACCGGGTAAGATATATTTATTATAGACCACCGGCCCCGAACATCACCACTGGGTAAGATATATTTATTATAGACCACCGGCCCCGAACATCACCACCGGGTAAGATATATTTATTATAGACCACCGGCCCCGAACATCACCACTGGGTAAGATATATTTATTATAGACCACCACCCCAGAACATCACCACTGGGTAAGATATATTTATTATAGACCACCACCCCAGAACATCACCACTGGGTAAGATATATTTATTATAGACCACCGGCCCCGAACATCACCACTGGGTAAGATATATTTATTATAGACCACCGGCCCCGAACATCACCACTGGGTAAGATATATTTATTATAGACCACCGGCCCCGAACATCACCACTGGGTAAGATATATTTATTATAGACCACCGGCCCCCAACATCACCACTGGGTAAGATATATTTATTATAGACCACCGGCCCCCAACATCACCACTGGGTAAGATATATTTATTATAGACCACCGGCCCCCAACATCACCACCGGGTAAGATATATTTATTATAGACCACCGGCCCCCAACATCACCACCGGGTAAGATATATTTATTATAAACCACCAGCCCCGAACATCACCACCGGGTAAGATATATTTATTATAGACCACCGGCCCCCAACATCACCACCGGGTAAGATATATTTATTATAGACCACCGGCCCCGAACATCACCACTGGGTAAGATATATTTATTATAGACCACCGGCCCCGAACATCACCACTGGGTATGATATATTTATTATAGACCACCGGCCCCGAACATCACCACCGGGTAAGATATATTTATTATAGACCACCGGCCCCCAACATCACCACTGGGTAAGATATATTTATTATAGACCACCGGCCCCCAACATCACCACTGGGTAAGATATATTTATTATAGACCACCGGCCCCCAACATCACCACTGGGTAAGATATATTTATTATAGACCACCGGCCCCGAACATCACCACTGGGTAAGATATATTTATTATAGACCACCGGCCCCGAACATCACCACTGGGTAAGATATATTTATTATAGACCACCGGCCCCGAACATCACCACCGGGTAAGATATATTTATTATAGACCACCGGCCCCGAACATCACCACTGGGTAAGATATATTTATTATAGACCACCGTCCCCCAACATCACCACTGGGTAAGATATATTTATTATAGACCACCGTCCCCGAACATCACCACCGGGTAAGATATATTTATTATACACCACCGGCCCCGAACATCACCACTGGGTAAGATATATTTATTATAGACCACCGGCCCCGAACATCACCACCGGGTAAGATATATTTATTATAGACCACCGGCCCCGAACATCACCACCGGGTAAGATATATTTATTATAGACCACCGGCCCCGAACATCACCACCGGGTAAGATATATTTATTATAGACCACCGGCCCCGAACATCACCACTGAGTAAGATATATTTATTATAGACCACCGGCCCCCAACATCACCACCGGGTAAGATATATTTATTATACACCACCGGCCCCGAACATCACCACTGGGTAAGATATATATTTTTTATAGACCACCGGCCCCGAACATCACCACTGGGTAAGATATATATTTTTTATAGACCACCAGCCCCGAACATCACCAGGAAAGATATATTTATTATAGACCACCGGCCCCCAACATCACCACTGGGTAAGATATATTTATTATACACCACCGGCCCCCAACATCATAGGGTAAGATATATTTATTATAGACCACCGGCCCCTGACATCACCACTGGGTAAGATATATTTATTATAGACCACCGGCCCCCAACATCACCACTGGGTAAGATATATTTATTATAGACCACCGGCCCCTGACATCACCACCGGGTAAGATATATTTATTATAGACCACCGGCCCCTGACATCACCACCGGGTAAGATATATTTATTATAGACCACCGGCCCCAAACATCATAGGGTAAGATATATTTATTATAGACCACCGGCCCCTGACATCACCACTGGGTAAGATATATTTATTATAGACCACCGGCCCCCAACATCACCACTGGGTAAGATATATTTATTATAGACCACCGGCCCCTGACATCACCACCGGGTAAGATATATTTATTATAGACCACCGGCCCCGAACATCACCACCGGGTAAGATATATTTATTATAGACCACCGGCCCCGAACATCACCACTGGGTAAGATATATTTATTATAGACCACCGGCCCCCAACATCACCACCGGGTAAGATATATTTATTATACACCACCGGCCCCGAACATCACCACTGGGTAAGATATATATTTTTTATAGACCACCGGCCCCGAACATCACCACTGGGTAAGATATATATTTTTTATAGACCACCGGCCCCGAACATCACCAGGAAAGATATATTTATTATAGACCACCGGCCCCCAACATCACCACTGGGTAAGATATATTTATTATACACCACCGGCCCCCAACATCATCACTGGGCAAGATATATTTATTATAGACCACCGGCCCCAAACATCATAGGGTAAGATATATTTATTATAGACCACCGGCCCCTGACATCACCACTGGGTAAGATATATTTATTATATACCACCGGCCCCCAACATCACCACTGGGTAAGATATATTTATTATAGACCACCGGCCCCTGACATCACCACTGGGTAAGAGGAGACTCTCATTGATGGTAAAGGAGAGAGCAGTATTGGGGCCCCTAGATCCCCCATCATCTGATCATCTACACAATATATTCAGTCACTGTGTGTCTCCTACAGATGGATCCAGGAAGAGGAACCCACCAGAGAGATGTCCTGCTCCTCTGCATTCCCAGAACTGTCCGGGGGGAGATGACAATGTCCTAGAGGATGATCAGGTAGATGGAGAGGACAATGTCCTACAGGATGATCAGGTAGATGGAGAGGACAATGTCCTACAGGATGATCAGGTAGATGGAGAGGACAATGTCCTACAGGATGATCAGGTAGATGGAGAGGACAATGTCCTACAGGATGATCAGGTAGAGAGGACAATGTCCTACAGGATGATCAGTTAGAGAGGACAATGTCCTACAGGATGATCAGGTAGATGGAGAGGACAATGTCCTACAGGATGATCGGGTAGATGGAGAGGACAATGTCCTACAGGATGATCAGGTAGATGGAGAGGACAATGTCCTACAGGATGATCAGGTAGATGGAGAGGACAATGTCCTACAGGATGATCAGGTAGATGGACAGGACAATGTCCTACAGGATGATCAGGTAGATGGAGATGACAATGTCCTACAGGATGATCAGGTAGATGGAGAGGACAATGTCCTACAGGATGATCAGGTAGATGGAGAGGATAATGTCCTACAGGATGATCAGGTAGAGAGGACAATGTCCTACAGGATGATCAGGTAGATGGAGATGACAATGTCCTACAGGATGATCAGGTAGATGGAGAGGACAATGTCCTACAGGATGATCAGGTAGATGGAGAGGACAATGTCCTACAGGATGATCAGGTAGATGGAGAGGACAATGTCCTACAGGATGATCAGGTAGAGAGGACAATGTCCTACAGGATGATCAGGTAGATGGAGAGGACAATGTCCTACAGGATGATCAGGTAGAGAGGACAATGTCCTACAGGATGATCAGGTAGATGGAGAGGACAATGTCCTACAGGATGATCAGGTAGATGGAGAGGACAATGTCCTACAGGATGATCAGGTAGAGAGGACAATGTCCTAGAGGATGATCAGGTAGAGAGGACAATGTCCTACAGGATGATCAGGTAGAGAGGACAATGTCCTACAGGATGATCAGGTAGATGGAGAGGACAATGTCCTACAGGATGATCGGGTAGATGGAGAGGACAATGTCCTACAGGATGATCAGGTAGATGGAGAGAACAATGTCCTACAGGATGATCAGGTAGAGAGGACAATGTCCTACAGGATGATCAGGTAGATGGAGAGGACAATGTCCTACAGGATGATCAGGTAGATGGAGAGGACAATGTCCTACAGGATGATCAGGTAGATGGAGAGGACAATGTCCTACAGGATGATCAGGTAGATGGAGAGGACAATGTCCTACAGGATGATCAGGTAGAGAGGACAATGTCCTACAGGATGATCAGGTAGATGGAGAGGACAATGTCCTACAGGATGATCAGGTAGATGGAGAGGACAATGTCCTACAGGATGATCAGGTAGATGGAGAGGATAATGTCCTACAGGATGATCAGGTAGATGGAGAGGACAATGTCCTACAGGATGATCAGGTAGATGGAGATGACAATGTCCTACAGGATGATCAGGTAGAGAGGACAATGTCCTACAGGATGATCAGGTAGATGGAGAGGACAATGTCCTACAGGATGATCAGGTAGATGGAGAGGACAATGTCCTACAGGATGATCAGGTAGAGAGGACAATGTCCTACAGGATGATCAGGTAGATGGAGAGGACAATGTCCTACAGGATGATCAGGTAGAGAGGACAATGTCCTACAGGATGATCAGGTAGATGGAGAGGACAATGTCCTACAGGATGATCAGGTAGATGGAGAGGACAATGTCCTACAGGATGATCAGGTAGATGGAGAGGACAATGTCCTACAGGATGATCACATAGATGGTCGGGGTTGTCATGGACGATTTGTGTCATTATTTTCTTGTTTCCATAAATCGGAATTATTATAGTTTATTATTTGGTTCATATTTTGGATCAGGATGAAAATCTCTTAGACCTTAAAATTGAAGTTGTCGAAGAAGAAGAAGAAATGGATGTGAGGAGGGATCGGCCGTGTAAGGAAGAGGACATTCCTACTGATATTAGTCCAGGTGAGTAATAGAAAGGAAGTACCCGGAGGAATGTGATTCTCCTCCTCCTCCCTCTCTATCTATAGCTTATAAAATATCTGCTGGGCTGGAGTGTCTGGTCCGGTGGATATCACAGGAGATCCTCACATTATGAACATACATTCATTTTTAACTAATATAAAATATATATATATACTGTATTTATCGGCGTATAACACACATTTTTTAGGCTAAAGTCTACCTGCATAAGCCGCTGCAGTTCAATGATTTATAGCGGGTGCTTTAAATCAATGAAATGCAGCGGCTTTTGCAGGTCCAGAGACCGACAGTGCTGCCCGATTCTCTGCCCCTGCCTATCTTGGGGTCCAGAGACTGCCGGCGCCGCTGCCCCATTGCCTCCCCCATCCCCAGTTTTTCTGACCCCGCAGAAGCCCCCAGGAAAGGCAGGAGGAGAGAGGCCGTTGCTGCCCGCTTCCCTCCCACTGCCTTTCCTGGGGTCTAGAGCCCTGCCGCCGCCGCTTCTCTCCCCCTGGCTATCGGCGCCGCTGCCCCATTGCCTCCCCCATCCCCGGTTTTATAATTACCTGTTGCCGGGGTCGGGTCCGCGCTGCTTCTGGCTCCGGTGTGGCGTCTCCTGCGTCGTTGCTATGCGCTGCGATACGCAATGACGAGTGACGTCGCATTGAAGACGTCACTCGTCATTGCGTATCGCAGCGCAGAGCAACGACACAGGAGACGCGACACCGGAGCTAGAAGCAGCGCGGACCCCGGCAACAGGTAATTATAAAACTGGGGATGGGGGAGGTAATGGGGCAGCGGCGGCGGCAGTCTCTGGATAACAGGGGGAGAGAAACAGCGGCAGCCGGACTCTAGACCCCAGGAAAGGTGGGGGGAGAGAAGAAGGCAGTGACGGCGGTCTCTGACCCCACAACAGTCTATCAGGTTATACACACACACGCACCCTCATTTTACCTAGGATATTTGGGCAAAAACTTT